>NC_087201.1:124332460-124346452 GCF_015104395.2 Macrobrachium nipponense
AGGCTCATTAAAAATAAGGGCAGTGGCCACGTCGCTGGCCTTTAAACATAACCTTCGCAGTTCACATATATTGGAGGTGCAAGTCAGTGTTCGCTACACTTTATCTTCATAACTGTCTCCTCAATGGTTGGGTTGTGATTAAATTTTGAGTTTGGTGTAGGTGAAATTTTTATGGTCAGTTAAGCCATTGATTTATTGGATTGTTAGCTTTGGCAGCCTTTGGATTACTCCTCATTCCAAAGCACCCACTAAAGTAGAGGCGACCCAAGGCTCTAATGTCATGCCACTGCAGGTCAGGATGAATTCTGACCAGAGGCATTATCTACCTGCTGTAGCTTTCTTACCAGGAAAGGTTACAACAAACATTTAACAATGCTAGCAAACTTACTGATTAAAATTCATTTCCTTTTTGAGTGTTTTTGAGTAATAGTATATGGCCATATATCTAACCTCCTGTCAATGTGGGATTCAGTTATGTAATTACCTCGTAAGTTACTTATATAAAAGTGATATTTATATTATTAAATGAGGCTTCATACAGGCAGTCCCTGGGTTACGACAGTCTCGGCTTACAATGTTCCGAGGTTAAGGTGCTTTTCAATTATATTCATCAGAAATTATTTCCAGGGTTACGACGCCACAACACTGGAGATCTGGCAGTATGGAATATGACACAAAAAAATGCAAAATAATCAATATTTGAAGGTTTTTTTAATGAAAAATGCAATAAGCACGCAGTTTACTAGTTTCAATGCACCCAAAGCATTAAAAGTAAGGTTTTCTTATGATTTTTGACGATGTTCCGGCTTTCGACGATTTTCGGCTTACAACGCGTCTCAAGAACGAAACCCCTGTCGAAACCTGGGGACTGCCTGTATATACTTACCAAGTAATTACATAATGGGAGCCCTCCCTCCTCCTCTCTTATGGACCTAGGGCAGAAATGAATTGAGCTCTTCAGCTGTGTTGTGCCTATTCCTTCAGTATTGGTGGATCTAGTTACCTACACCCAAAACAAAAGAGCGCTACTGTGATTTCAAATTTTTGTACATGCAACTTCCCGGCAGATATATACTAGCTTATGTCTCTGACGTCCCGACAGAATTCAAAACTCGCGGCACACGCTACAGGTAGGTCAGGTGATCACCCTCTCCCGCCGCTGGGTGGCGGGAATAGGAACCAATTCCCGTTTTCAGACCAGATTTTTCTGTCGCCGGTGCTGACAACATCGTTGTTAGTTCCTCCTGCACGGAATTCTGCTTGCTTTGCTAAGGATTGTTTGGTGAAGTATTCTTTCTTTGGCTTTGGTATACGCTGATTTGGACCGTTATTTGGATTTGCTTAGGATTCTTCATTATGGCTGATGTTGTGGCCTGAAACTCGTTTTAGGTTTGTGTGAAAGAAGAAGGATGTAAGGTGAGACTGCCGAAAGCGGCGGTGGACCCTCACACTATTTGTGTTAAATGTAGGGGGAATGAATGCTCAGTTAGTAACACATGTGACGAATGTTTGAGTTTGACTGAAGTTCAATGGAAGAGTTTGACTGCGTATGTAAATAAGTTGGAGAAAGATAGAATTAGGAAAGCTGCTAAAAGTTCAAGTAGGTCCTGCTCTTTGGATCAGGACAATCTTTCTATTTCTAATGTAATTTCTCCTTCTGCTAACGCAAGTTCAGCTCCTTCCCCCCGCAGCGAAATCGTAGATTCGTCTCGATCGGAGAAAGCTGCAATGGAAGCGTCGATCCGTAAATTGCAAAGGCAATTACGAGAAATGGAAGGTAAGAGTGAAGTGTGCAGTGAAGTGTCACAGTGTCCCCAGGGAGTGTAGTGGAGGGGGCGTCTGACCGACTCCGCATTGCTCCTAGCCTAGACCTCTTTCAGACTCCCATGACAAGGGAGGAGGAATGTCGAAAGCCGCAAGGGGGATGTAGAGTATTCCCAACGGTCAGGCGTCCCTTCGGCAGGCCCTGGTAAGCTCGTCCAGTATGCCTTGGACAGCTATAGACAAAGCGTCCTTAGGAAGTGTTTGTCCGACTCGGATTCTACTTCTCCAAGACGCGGATGGAGCTCCGCGTCTAAGTCGCGCCCTCTGAAGAGAAGCCTGGGAAGGCGCCTGCAGAGACGCATTAGACTCCAGTCCAGAGCCTTTTCCGGAGTATTCTCCCGCTCAGAAGAAGAGAGCGATGAAGTCTCCTGTTTCTTCTCCGGAAGGAATTCGTACTTCTACAAGAAGTTCTTTGGTAGGACTGCAGGAGCAGCTATCCTCGTTAGGTAAGGCACGCTTTTGGTCCCCCCCCCCCCCCGTAAAGGAGCCTTCTCGCAGGAAGGAACGTACTCTCTTTCCAGTAAAGAGCTCCTCTTAAGAGACGGTCGTCAAGTCGGCGTTCGGACTCTGGTAGGCGCCTCTCTCCTGGAAGGCGCTACTCCCCCCAACAAGGCCGTTACGATACGCCTCTCCCTTTCAGGAACGATCTACTACTCCGACCAGAAGAGCTTCGTCTAGTAGGATCCCACATTCGTCTAGACGCCCGCCAATAAGGGCGCAAGCCCCTCTCCTGACAAGGATAGTCGACCCTTTCTTAGGAGTAAAGAATGTTCTTCTCCTTATAGGCGTTGTCTGAGAGATACAAGCGCCTCTCCTTGCTATCTTAAGGAACAAGATAATCTCGTATTCACGGGGACGCAGAGAGAGAGAAGAAGAAGTCTTCCCCCCCAGACGTTCTCGGGAGAGATTTTAGCGCCTCTCCTAGCAGGCGCCATCGTGATGTTAGAAGGTATTCTTCAAACAGGCGTTTACTCCTTCCAGACGCCCAGAACGGGACGCTAGCTCTCCTCGCAGACCGCCAGGAGCCTGAAAAGAGCAGGATGGGTTCTCTACGCTCTACTCCTGTTAGGCTTTCCTTAGGAGTTACGAGTTTGCCTTCTTACGAGAACATCGGAAGGAAGTAAACCCTCTCCGGGCAGGAGCCAGGATGAGAGCAGACGTTGTTTTTCTACCCCAAGGCGTGTAGCGCCTGATAGACGCTACCGATGGAACGCTAGCGCCTCTCCTCACAGGCGCCAAGAGCCTGAAAAGAGCCTGTTACGGGATTCTCGCCCTACTCCTTATAGAGTTACCTGTAAAGATGCGAGCTCTTCCCCTCTCAAGCAGCAAGAACCTCCTGCCTCTACCAAACTTCCTTCAAAGGAAAAGAGCGCTTCTCCTTCTAGGACTCCTTCTCCGAAGAGGCATTCTTCTCCTAATGCTACCTTTGAAGAGGTATCTGAGGAGGAACTTCCTGTAGATGCGGTCGTCTCCGATTACAAGAGACTGGCAGCCCTGCTTCTTCAAGAGTTGCCGGTTGACTCTCTTCGTCCTGCAGATCCTCCTTCGCCGGGATCACTGCTTTCAAGCACTAAGCTTTCCAAGTCCCTCTTCGTTCGTGAAAATGAATCCGACCCTTTCGATGAAGAAAGCCATCAAGAGCTTGGAGAACTGGCTCCTCTTCTAAAAAAGAAGCGGGCAAGAACGGTTTTTTCCTCCTGCCCTCCTTCGAAGTTGGCAGGTAAGCCAGGTGTCTGGTATGACACGAAAGAGCCAATGGGATTGGGCCTCCCTTCTTCAGCTGATGCTGATTTTTCAGCGTTAGTGGATGCGTCTAGAAGACGCGCTCTTCATTCGGCAAAGGCCTCATGGGGAATGTGCGAAATGGACCATTTACTTAAAGGGTCTATTTCGCACACTTGAGGTCTTTAATTTTATGGATTGGGCCTTTGGGAGCTCTTGCTAAGAGAGCACAGGATCCAGACTTTGTTTCGATGGAAGTTTTAACAAGTGTACTTTCTTGCCTGGATAAGGCCTTGATGGATGGATCTACGGAGGTGGCTTCTCTCTTTGGATCGGCAGTCCTTAAAAAGAGATCTGTCTTCAGTTCTTTTTGACGAAATCGGTTGTCCTCCGCTCAGAGATCCTCTCTGCTTTATTCGCCCCTGTCTAGTCACCTGTTTCCACAAGAGACAGTGAGAGATATATCTAAGTTGTTATCCGGAAAGGCTACTCAGGATCTGCTTGCGCAGTCGGCGAAAAGACTAAAACCAGCAGTACCTTTGGCTAAAAGAGAGAAGCCTGCTTTCAGCAACCCTTTCGAGGGAGAACGACGGCTAGACCCTCTCTTAGGAGTAGGGGACCGGTTAAGAGAGGAAGATCAGCACGTAAGCCCTTCCCTAAACCACAATGAAAAAGTAGTCCTCCAGACTACAGTAGGAGCCAGACTGCTGAAGTTTGCGAAAGTCTCGGCTCAGGAGGGGAGGGGCGGACAACTGGTCCCTCTCTATCCTCGAGAGAGGATACCTTATCCCCTTCAGGGAGAAGCCTCCCTTAACAACAACTCCAAGGAGTTAACAGCAAGATACCGAGATTCTTTAAAGAACCAGGCCCTGCTTCAACTAGTAGAAGAAATGATGGACAAAGAGGCGATAGAAAGGGTGCAAGACCTTCAATCTCCAGGGTTCTACAACCGTCTTTTTCTTGTACCAAAAGCATCAGGACAGTGGAGACCAGTCCTGGACGTAAGTGCCCTGAATTGCTTCGTTGTAAAAACGAAGTTCACGATGGAGACGACTTCCTCCGTTCTTGCAGCGCTTCGTCCAGGGGATTGGATGGTGTCCCTGGACCTTCAGGATGCCTATTTCACATGTACCTATCCATACCCTCGTCCAGGAGGGTACCTAAGATTCATGGTACAGGGCAAAGTTTTTCAATTTCGAGCCCTATGCTTTTCGGTCTTGCCACGGCCCCTCAGGTGTTCGGGGGGGGCACGGGTCCCCCCCCCCCCTTATGAGGATGTCGCTCATTGGCTTCATATCAAGGAGTAAGAATCTCGTTGTATCTCGACGATTGGCTGATCAGGGCCCAATCAAAAGATCGTTGTCTGGAGGACTTGAAATTAACACTGGATCTAGTTCAGTCCTTGGGACTGTTACTAAACCTCGGGAAGTCCCAGATGAATCCCCAGCAAAGCATTGTCTATCTGGGGATTCTGATGGATTCTCGGGGTTTTCGTGTGTATCCATCAAAGGAACGACAAGAGAGATGTTTACAGAAAGTGACGACCTTCCTAGAGAAAGAACAATGTTCCGCGAGGGAATGGATGAGTCTTCTGGGGACCCTTTCCTCGTTGGAACAGTTCGTTTCTCTAGGGAGGCTACACTTAAGACCCCTACAATTCTTCCTCAGAGAGAAATGGGATCAGAAGCACCAAGAGCTTTCGGACTCCTTTCAGCTCTCGAAGAGCATAAAAAAGGACCTCAGTTGGTGGTTAGAGCCAAAACAGATTGAATCAAGGGCTCTCCCTTCAGTTGTCGAGCCCTCGACTAGTGTTATTCACAGACGCCTCGGAAAAAGGATGGGGAGCGACTCTAGGCTCGAGAGAAGTGTCAGGCACCTGGAATGGGGAACAGGTGTCCTGGCATATCAACAAGAAGGAACTGGCTGCAGTCCATCTAGCTCTCGTTCACTTCGAACCTCAAGTATTGGGTTCCGTGTTGCAAGTGAATTCGGACAACACGACAGCTCTAGCCTATATAAGGAAACAGGGAGGGACTCGGCTCCTTCTCCCTGTTCGAGAAAGCAAAGGAGCTTCTTCTTTGGACCGAGGAACGGCGAATAACTCTTCTAACCAGGTTCATCCAGGGGGAGAAGAACGTGAGAGCAGATCTTCTGAGCAGAAGAGATCAGGTCCTTTCTACGGAATGGACTCTGCATTCAGAAGTGTGCGACGAGATTTGGGACCTCTGGGGGAGACCCAATATCGACCTGTTCGCAACGAATTGGAATGCGGGAGGTTGGAGAACTACTGCTCTCCGATTTCAGATCCAAAGGCAGTTTGCAGTGGACGGTCTCCTTCTGGATTGGAAGGGGATCGACGGGTACGCTTTCCCTCCTTTCAAGATAATAGGAGAGGTGGTAAGGAAGTTCGTTTCGACGGAGGGAACCAAACTGACCCTCATCGCCCCATTCTGGCCAGCCCAAGAATGGTACACAGTACTGAATGGATGATAGATTTCCCGAGGGCCCTTCCACTGCGGAAGGATCTTCTCAGACAGCCCCACTTCGACAGATACCACAAAAAAACCTCCACCCCGCTCTCAGTCTGACTGCCTTCAGGACTGTCGAAGGACTCGTCAGAGCGAGGGGGTTTTCGCGCAAGGCTGCAAAGGCAATTGCTAGAGCCCCCCCCCCCCCCCCCCCTCCCAAAGAAGACCTTCAACTCTTCGCGTAGTAACCAAAAGTCGAAGTTGGGATGGTGTTCCGAAGATGGGCCAAGTCCCAGAAAGTATCCTCTTCCAGTACTCTGTAAATGAAATAGCGGATTTTCTCCTTTATTTGAGAGAAATGCAATCTGGCCGTTACCACAATAAGGGGTTATAAAAGCATGCTCTCATCTGTTTTTTAGACATAGAGGCCTTAATATCTCGGAAGACAAGGATCTGCATGACTTGTTAAGGTCCTTTGAAACCTCGAAGGCCAAGACTATAAGACCACCTAGTTGGAAACCTGGATGTGGTCCTTAGATATTTAATGTCCGAGAAATTCGAACCTCCTCAAAATTCCTCATTCAGAGACTTGACTAGAAAGTCTCTCTTTCTCTTTGCACTAGCCATCTGCTAAGAGAGTTAGTGAACTTCAGGCTTTAGAAGGAACTGTGGGCTTAATTTAAGGAAGATTCTGCAGTATGCTCTTTAATCCCCTGTTTTTAGCAAAGAACGAAATCCTTCTAAACCATGGCCAAGGACTTTTGAGATTAAGGGACTGTCCTCTTTGGTAGGGAGAGACTTAGAGAGGACATTGTGCCCAGTCAGGATCCTCAAGTTCTACCTAGAGAGGAAGAAGCTACTTGGGGGTGGAAATGTAGATAGCCTTTGTGGTCCGTAAGAAATCCTAAGAGGATGATTTCTAAGAATGCTCAAGCGTATTTTATTAAAGACGTTATCAAAGAAGCGCATGCTTCCTGTGAAGAGGAACATTTAAGGCTTCTAAGAGTCAAAGCACATGAGGTCAGAGCTGTAGCTACCTCTTTAGCGTATCATAGGAATATGTCGATACAGACTCTTGTCGAATCCACCTATTGGAGGTGCAATTCGGTGTTGCATCAAATTACTTAAGAGACGTGCGAGTCACTTATGACAAGTGCTTCTCTCTCGGATACCGTTCGTGTCTGCGGATTCGTTGCTGGGGCAAGGAGCTGACCTAATCCTTTATAGTTAGTTAAGTTAGTATTTTTAAAACGTTTTTTGGTGTTGTGTTTTTTATGGTCGATTGGAAGGAGTCTTGGGAATGCTCCTTTCAAATCGTAGTGTTAACAAATGTAGTGTGGTCAGGTGGTCGGGATTTGTTTTTCGTGCTCCTTGTTAGTGATTTGGACCTAGGCTCTGTCATGTAAGAGGGTTAGTCCCCGTTGATACGACAAAGGTGAAGGCTCTACCATGTAAGTGGGCCAGCCCCCATTGGTATGATCCAAGACAAGGCTCTGTCAAGTAAGCGGGCTCGCCCCCATTGACACGATCCGAAGAGCTATCAGTGTCAGGTCTCATCCCCACTGAAACTCTTCAGGCAAGCAGACTCATAGACAGTAATCATGAAGTCTTCTGCCCAATAAGGTAGGAACCAAGGTTTTAATAAGTTTATATTTATGACCTACAACAGATGTTGTTTCCCTGTTTTTTATTGTTATTTATATTGAGTAACTATCTCTTACCCGCCACCAAGGGTGTCAATCAGCTAAGTATATATCTGCCGGGGTGGAAGTTGCATGTACAAAAATGATATTGTTAGTATACAATAAAGTTTTGTACATACTTACCCGGCAGAATATACGATGAATGGCCCACCCATCCTCCCCCTCAGGAGATAGGCGTAAGAGAAAAATCTGGTCTGAAAACGGGAATTGGTTCCTATTCCCGCCACCCAGCGGCGGGAGAGGGTGATCACCTGACCTACCTGTAGCGTGTGCCGCGAGTTTTGAATTCTGTCGGGACGTCAGAGACATAAGCTAAGTATATATCTGCCGGGTAAGTATGTACAAAACTTTATTGTATACTAACAATATCATTTTTGAGCTGCTGTAAAATAGAAACTAATAGCTATGTAATTACTTGGTATGTACTCTATATAAAACCTTATTTAATTATAGAAATATAATTTTCCAACTGTGGTCTACTATAATTGTAGGATATAAGGGGGTAAGGGTCATGAAGTCAGAAGACTACCTTTACCTCATTTTACCTTAGAGACTTCTCCCACAAGCCCTTGGACACCTTAGAACCTGTGGTAGTTGCTCAACAGGTGCGGTCATCCAAGCTCCTCTAAGACAGAAAAATAACATTATCTCAAGTGTAATCAGAGGGCATAAGGCAGGAGGTGGAATGGATGGGCAACTTGCTTTTCTTTCTCTTCCTAATAGTATACGTATTGTCTTTCTTTCCTTTCCCTTTGAGGCAGGCCAAGTGCAAGCTTTGATGGGCCTTGATGCAGGTAGGCTACACAATCAAGTATCTTATCTTGGAACTTAGGTTCATAAGTCCTTGCCCTTACTTGTAACTGTTGTAGTCGGGTGCAAGTAGGTGAAAAATCTGACCCCATCAGTTTATGATTGACCTAAATTTTAGCTGCCTTATGACTGAGGCCCTCTGATCATACTTGGCATTGCATACTTGGTTGTCTGAAGTTTCCTAGAGTGAGGTTACAGAAATTTCACTCTTGTTGTGGCCTTATCAATCTCACATCGCTGTTCCATATTGTACAGGAGGTTACAGGAGTTATTTGTCCTCTGCATAATATCATGACTGCATACATGTTAGTGTAGGGTAGAGATTTAACTATCCAGTTAATGGTCAGACTATTCTCCCACCTAGGAGTGATTCTCCTGCTTAAAAGGCAATGATTTGTATTTCCATGGGAACAAATGTCGAATTTTATAAGTTTTATTTTTATTTTTCCCAGGTATATAAACTAGAGGCTTTTATGATAATTCTACCTTAACCACCCCGCATTAAACATGATCCTGATTGAAAAAGTGCTAGCTTTAGGCAGGTGAGTGGGAGATGCCTTCCCTCACCTCCACTTACTCTCCTACCTTTGATTGACTACGTTATTACTAAGTTTCAACGACTATTTCCAGCTCACTTAAGAAATACCTCTACAGAAAAGACAGAAGAGGTTCTGGATTGTGTACTTTGGAAAAATATAAATTACCATAAAAATGTAGTATTTTATGTTGAATAATATATGGACTTTTCTTGTCTAGGATTGTACATTGCAATTTGCTTCTTGCAACTTCCTTGCTGCAAGCTTAGGGGCAACAGCTGCATTTTGTATTGAAGTGCTTTCTGCATTCCTAATCTTCTCATCATTATTGTTTTTACACCTTGATGTCAGATTTTCCCTTTATAGGGCTAGTTATAAATTGAGTCCTCTTAAACCTCTTTTGGCTTGTGCACTTTCTACCTGAATTCCTAATGGCCTAGTTCTTTCTTTTATGCCCTAGCCTTTGTTCTGGTCTTTCTGTTATTTTTCATGCTAGTTTTTCCTTATCTCTGCTTTCTGCCTAATGAAATTTTAACTGATGCTTGCATCCATAGATTCTTTTTTATTAATTTCATAGTCTTTCCAGGTCTCGGAGTAGTAGTAGTTCAAGCTCCAGAGGTCATCACCGCCGTCACAGGAAGTCACGTCGACACAGGCGACATTCCTCTAGTCGATCTAGGAGTCGTTCTCATAGTGGTTCTTATTCGCGCAGGTATGTTGTGAATTAGAGGTCACTTCATCCGTTTGTCAAGTAAATGGAACTTTGTAGCAAAGTAGTTTACCAGCATCAGAGGACTGAGGGGTGTGGATACCACCCACTTCCTCAACTGGTGGCATTCACTTGGTTAACATGGTTGTGCCAGTTGAAAGATTTAGGTGTACTGTTTTCTTTTTATTAATGATTATACTCCAGAGGTTTGAAGACTAAGCCCTGGTTTATTCTACTCTGATTGGAGTAACAAGAGTCCTTCCCACTTAAATAGCTTTTCAGGCTATTGTGAAGTAGTAATGGCTTTGGGATGAAACAATTACAGTTTTTTAAACACAAAATTGATTAGTACAGACCCATTACTATACATACTTAGAGTGTTTGGATATTGTGCTGGATGCACAATTAGACTACTGTTTAGGAATGTTTTTGTACTGAAATGAGCAGATGAAAGACCCAAAGTCTCTGGCAAAATCTCCTTCCGTTGCAAGAGACTGTGCACCACATACTTGTGGATGGACTTGTATAAGAAAATTCCCTTTTCCAGCTTCCATTCAACTTCTTTAAATGTATACGTACTACTAACTTGCAGTGAACCAATAAAAAAAAGAATGCAGGGTAAATTAAAGATATGTTGATTTCCATCTTTTATTTCGACTCAGTTTCGTTGTTACAATATTATTGTTAAATAATTTGCAAATGTGTTATAAGGTATTATAGTATTCCTATTGTATATGTGACATATATAGTATGTCTCTATATTTCATACATTTTTTTCTATTTATTTATTTATTTTTTTTTCAATTTCTTACAGTGAATGTTATCTATTGGGCCACATCTATCAGAGTTTTGCTGTGATTTCAATTTCAATTTCATATTTTGTAGTTGCTATGAAATTCATTGAAAATACTGTACGTCTCCAAATTCAAAGTTTGTGTGGATGAATGAGATTTGAATCTGTCAGCGTTTGATGAATGAACTTTGTTGGTCTTCTTCACAGTGAAAGCAAAGAACATTGGGTTTGGTCAGTAATTGGGTGGGTGACCACCATTGAAAACCAAATGCCATTGACAGACGCACACTGCATATGGCTAATAGTCAAAGTAAGGAGTGATTTAGTCAAAATTCTGTCACAAAGGACATTTGAGAAAAGGACAAACCATATAAATAGACCCTCTTATTTTCCTTGCTTATACACATGGCTGAGTAGCATCCACTCCCAACTTCTTGTATTCATACATCAAGTAATGCTTACTTGTAAGATGTTCCTGTGTTTGAGTTACTTACTTGAAAATCTTTTTAGGACTCGTTCGAGGAGCAGAGATCGTGATCGTCATCGACGTCGCCGTAGTTACTCAAGAAGTCGCTCAAGAGACAGGTCAAGTCGAAAGCATAAAAGATCGAAGCACAAGCGGAGGAGGAGGAGCTCTAGGTTTGTATTATGGATTTGATTTTCTTATAAAGAATTTATATATATGTACTACTGTACAAGAAAAGTATTAAAAATTTTTTTGTGAGAGTACTAGTTAATTCACAATTCACACTTCATCATTAATCTGTTCATATTACACTGCTTTTTTTGTATAAGTAACTTACCAAGTAATTACACAGCAATATGTTCTACTCTTGTGGCAGCTAAAATTTGAAGTTCACGGTAGTGATTCGTTGTTTATTGTGTCGGTGGCTGACCCACCCACTATCAGGAACAACAGAAACAACAAAACAGAGCAGCTCGCTTCTTTTCTGTCGGCGTTCGATGCAACATCAGATGTTTGTGGTAGTCTTTTTTATAGTTTTTCTTTGACTTTTCCTTTGTATTTGGTGACATACTCATATCTTTGGAAGCTTTTCAGCTAAGTTTAGTGAGTTAGGCTATCCCTTGCATTTATCAATATGTCAAATTCAAGCTCCCCCAGCGTCAGATACTGTAAGGATGAGTGCAAGACCCCGAATGACTAAGATAACGTGCAATAGTATAATATGATTGGGCTAAATGTAGAGGTAAAGAGGTGCTCTAGGTAGCTTAGCTTGTGAAGAATGTATAGGATAGGATGAAAAGCAGTGGGAACAACAAAAATTATTTTTCAATGTTTTCAGAGTTTGTTTCAAATTCATCTTCAGTTATGATTGTTTTTGTAACGGAATGTCCATATGTGCTTCCTCCTGTCAATGTGAGATTCAGCTGTGTAATTTGTTTCACATATACTTACAAAGTAATTACAGATTGGAGCCCTCCCTCCTCTCCACTATTGGACATTAAGCACAAAAGTAGTGAGCTCCTCTGTTTTGTTGTTCCTTTTGTTCCCAATAGTGGGCAGTTTAGTCACCTACACAAAACACAATTGATTCACTACCCGCTAGCTTCAAATTTTAGCTGTCGCATATTTTATCATGAAAATACCATTTTAAAAGCTAAAGGAAATATCAGTCATTTATTTTGTTGAGGTTAACATTATTATGATAATGTACTCATTTCTTTCAACAAGGTGTATATACGTTTGTATTTTACTAAGGAGTATATTCTGTTACGAAGTTGGCTCAGTTTTTGAAATTCTGTAACAACTACTTACTGGTGAGTATGTGTGCATGCGCACACTCGTTAGTACTACCACTCACCTGGCTGTATACCCTCTCTTTCCCTAGCTACCATCAAGAGAACTCTTCATGGCTCTGCAGTCACTTTTGCATGACTTTGGTTGTTTAAATGCATGTTTTACATCACTTGCTAATTTTTTTTTTTTTTTTTTGTACATCAGTGTGTGAATCTGTGTGAGAAAGTTGACTGTATTATTAGATGTAGTACTGGGTGACATAGGCATGTGTATGGCAGGTTCATCCCTCTCCCTTCCCCATGACATAGAGCCTCACTAGTCTTGTGCTTTTGAAATTGCACTAAGGATTTAGCTTGTAAGGAGCATGAATGATGGTCAACACTCAGTGGGAGGCATTTAGGTCCATGAGGAAGAGTACAAAAAAAAACTTCTTTGATGTTGTCAGGTAGTAACAGCTTTCCCTTCAGCCTGAAAGCTCTTTCTAGTACCTACCCTGCCAAGACTGTTCTCAGACCAGGACCAAGAGATATCTTCCTTCCCTCTCCCCTTGTATTGAGTCAGTTTTCCTGCCAGTGAGTGTCACACTTGACTAGACCTTACTCCAAACTTCCTATGGAGCTGCAGGAGGTGATGAAGGTTCTCTGGTTGTCATTCCGGTTTCATGGAAAGCTTGTTTGCTGTGTTCCTGCTGTCTGTGGCATTAGCCATTGTAACTCCAACTATTGCTTTTCTTGATGCACCAAGTACAGGAGCTCTTTCCCTGGGGAAATAATTTGTTGATTCATCTAAACTTCCTGGAGTTAGGGTCTCATTCAGAAACCAGACTTTGGAATAGGCTCCAACTAAAGGAGTATGTGTACATGTATAAAGAATGAAGGTTTGTATGTGTCATTAGAGGCTATTGCAATTTTTTTTAATGCACATTGCATTTTTCCTTGATATACTAACCTGAAGTCTTTTATATACTTTCCATCTCTAACCATCCATGGAATTGTAAATGTAACTGAATGAAAAGTTTGGCTTGCATCCCAAATGTTGTTAAGCTTAAATGACTGAACCAGCTTTGCACCAGAGTACTCCTTTATATATGTAAAAAAAATAAAACTTGCTGTAAAAAATTATTTACTAACTAGTAAAGTTTACTTATTCAGCTCTGGATCAGAAAGAAGCAGTATGGTTATTCCAAGTCACGATTCAGCAAGAAGCAGCCAGGAATAGAGACTACAGTAGTAGAGGATCGACAAAAGATCGAGAAAAGAAAGAAGTGGAAAAAGAAAAAGAAAAAGTTAAATCCCCTTCACCCCCTCCAGTAAAACAGAAAGTAGTTGAGCAGAAAGGTAAGAAAATTACTCATAAAATGGCTATTAATTTCACACATATGAATTTGTTAATAAGATTTTAAATATTAGAAAACTTAACCAGGCAATCTAATTGAAATTATGACTGTATTGATGATGGTATGAGATTTCTTATAGTATACAGATTTATATAGTTGTTTTGTAAAATACCCATGTTGGAGATTGATCGTCAATCAGTTCTTAATGAGAAGGTGAGTTGTAAGTAAATTCTTGACAAAAAATACAAATGGAGGGTACCATGTTATATGACTTGTTTAAAAACAATATTTTCTTTATCTGGATAAACTAATCCTTTATAATATTCATTTTA
>NC_087201.1:124346952-124383830 GCF_015104395.2 Macrobrachium nipponense
AAATAATTTGCAAATGTGTTATAAGGTATTATAGTATTCCTATTGTATATGTGACATATATAGTATGTCTCTATATTTCATACATTTTTTTCTATTTATTTATTTATTTTTTTTTCAATTTCTTACAGTGAATGTTATCTATTGGGCCACATCTATCAGAGTTTTGCTGTGTTTTCATTTTTAACATATTTTGTAGTTGCTATGAAATTCATTGAAAATTCTGTACATCTCCAAATTCAGAGTTTGTGTGGATGAATGAGATTTGAATCTATCAGCATTTGATGAATGAACTTTGTTGGCCTTCTTCACAGTGAAAGCAAAGAACATTGGTCAGTAATTGGGTGGGTGACCACCATTGAAATCCAAATGCCATTGACAGACACACACTGCATATGGCTAATAGTCAAAGTAAGGAGTGATTTTGTACATGCAACTTCCCCGGCAGATATATACTTAGCTTATGTCTCTGACGTCCGACAGAAATTCGAATTTCGCGGCACACGCTGCAGGTAGGTCAGGTGATCTACCCCCCTGCCGCTGGGTGGCAGGAATAGGAACCGTTCCCGTTCTAGAAACCAGATTTTCTCTGTCGCGGTAGTGTCAACATATGTTGTTGCTACCTCCTGACTTGATTTTCGTTTTTCATCGCCATCGATCTTCTGGGCTGTCTTTTGCAGGGAAGTACTGGCTCTTTGGTTCGGCATACGCTTTTATTAACTTTTTAATGAATTTGGCTTCGAAAATTTCGAAGAATATATGACGTGGTAACTACCGAAATTTTCGGTAGACACCAACTAGTTTGCAAGAAAGGGAAATATTAATATTTATTCATTAATATGTGTAATAAGTGTTAGAATTGATTGAGGAAATATACTGACTTCCTACTTTAGGGAGTCAGTAGCATGTAACTAGATACGTTTTCTTTTAAAAGTTTTTTAGAAACTCGTACTAACGAGCAATTAGAGTATTAACAGTACTAGTAGTGTTGCATCCTCATCACCTTCTTACTTCGCAGAAACTTCAAATTCATAATTGCAATTTGAAGACAAGGATGTGGCTCAAAATGCGAGCTATTGAAAGGTAAGAAGTGATTACTAGTGTTCCCCATTGCAGTGGAGGGTGCGTCTGATCGGCTCTGTCTCGCTCCCACCAGGCCTAGACCTCTTTCAAGCTCCCCAAGCCAGGGGAGAAGGAATGTCGAAAGCCGTAGGGGGTTTCAGAGAATCCCCACCGGTCAGGGCGTCCCCTCGGCAGGTTCTGTAGAGCGTCCCAGACTGCCAAGGATAGCCATTGAAAAGGCATCCTTAAAAAAGTGCGTCTCTTCATCTTACATCCGAAAAGACGAAGAATGTATATGTTTTTGATGATCTAGCGCGTTCTCTGAAAACTAAGAGAACACTGCAAGAGCCAGCCAGGAACTTAGAAGCCGCGTTCCAGCAAGCTAGCGTGAGCCACGTTCCAACAGCCAGCAGCGAGCCGCGTTCCAGAAAACAGACTAGCGCGAGCCGCGTTCCTACAACCCAAACGCGGAGCCGCGTTCTAGCAACTGAGCGCGAGCCGCGTTCTAGAAAATTTTGTTTTTTCTTGGCGCAAGGCGCCTTCAAAGAGACGAAGCGCCAGCCTGGCGCAAATTGCAACAGAAAAAACAGACGGCTAGAGCAAGGAGCCTTATAGTACAGTGGCAATCAGAACGATCCTTCCATTGAACGTTTCCGGGCAAGAGGCTCTTTCTAAAAGGGGTCTAGTAGGCCGCTCGGAACTATCAGGGCGCACGGGACCTTCCACACAAGCGAACGTTCCAGGAGCGAGTCTCCTTTCTAGCGTGCGGAACATTCCAGGCGCGCGGAACTATCCAGGCGCTAGGCGCAAGGAGCCAGGCGCCAGAATATTCCAATCTTCTTAAGAGAGAGAGGTCAGTCGCGAGGCTCCTCTTTGAGTAATGCGGACACACTCCTTCATCATGCTCTTCCCTCGTTATGAAGAGGCAAGCGCTTTGGGAGTTTTTCTTATAAAAATCTCATCGACGTTGGGTATGATGGCGGATAGGAAATATCTACTTCCTTCCGTAACCCTACAGACGAACAGGAATTCTGTCTCATCCGCGATTTATGAGGAAATCACGAAGATTTAAAGAGTTCCTGGATTAACTTCCTTCCTTAAGGAGATATATATACTCTTTCTATCATTCTATTAACGAAAAGAACGAAGACAGTAAAAAATTTTCCTTTTATCTGCCTCGGCAGGGAAAGAAGGTAGTTGAGTATCTGCTGTATGAGAATACGATACGGCAAATCACACATACCGTAGTTACTTCTTTGTAGAGCAACTCAATTATCAGTATCCTTCCAGGAATTTCCTAGGAAGGACTACGCTTAAAGATTGTTAAGACAACACCTACTCAGCTTCTAGATTTATCGAAGTCTTGTTTCGCTTAAATATGCATTAATGAGAACTTCCTGAAGTTCGATAATTTTATAAGATTCCTTTATTTAATGGAGTAGCTGGCAACTCTGGAAGAGTAAGGCCAGACGGCTACGGAGACTGCCTATCGCGCCTTAGAGACCAACGCAGTAACATGTAGGGGTCGGTCATGAGTTGGTTGGTTACATGTCTCTCTCCTGCGGGATGGAATAACTAACCGTGTCTCTCCCCTACAATCGCGGTTTTAGCCTCGGATTGAGGGGGAGAGTTAAGCAAACATAATAAAATATTGTCTGCCTTTTTGCTAAGAAGCTTTCAATAAGAAAGATATTACAACCTTTCAATGCTGTTTACCGTAGGTAACATTATTAAAGGATTCTAACACAGCGGAACTCTATATTTATATGATGCTCTCATGCTTACGAAAGCATGGCTTATTAGAGTACATGCTTAGTGAGAAGATGAATGTAGTAGAAGAGAATTCACTTTAAGACTACGGTATGGTCAAGTCTTATGCGCATACCGAGGTTAACTACAGAATTCCTAGTATCGTTACAAAGGTTTCCTAGATTAATGCTGTTTACCACAATGTGACAGTATTATAAAGGAGTCTAATACGGCAGAGCACGAAATGATATAATTCTCTCATCCTTTCGAGAAACGCACACAACCTTTTTAGAATCGGATATTGCTCAAGAAGAAGATGGGTAGTCGGATGGGAACATTCTCTTAGTGGCAGAAGTTGTTTCCCTGAATGGACTATACTACGTATATAAAAGTTTTTCCTACTAAGAACGGAATTAACACGTGAAGGATGTCGGGTACCATAAGGGCACAGATGTTCTGGCACATACCTTAAAAGAACTAGAAGGAAGCGCCAGCCTGGCGCAAAGCGTCAGAAGCGCCAGCCTGGCGCAAATTGGCGCCAGAAGTACCATCCAAGATATTTTTCTCGTTTTAGCGAGTTATTAACCTAAGAGTCCAGTAGTGGTTGGTTGGTGTTTTGCTTCTCACCTCGGTGGTCGTGGGTTCGATTCTCGGCCATTCCATTGAGGAGTGAGAGATGTGGATTTCTGGTGATAGAAGTTCACTCTCGACGTGGTTCGGAAGTCACGTAAAAACACCATACAAACAAACAAACAAACCAGTAGCCTCTCGGAGGCTCGGTAACGGCAAGATTCGTTCCTGATTTCGTTACCCATTTAATCGGAAAGGGTCGCTTACAAGGAATGATGAAATGATTTTTTTTTTAATCACTTAGGCCAATTCCACGACTCTCTCATATCGCAAAGAGCATCGAGAATCTCTTTTTTTCGCCCCCTGTTCGCGTTAACAAAAGAGACCTATTTGGGAACAGACACGGAACTAACGATCCTTAAGGTTCGTGCAAGATTTTGCATGTCCGTGAGAACCTTCTCGATCGAAGATAATAACTGTTAACGTATGTCTAACATTTATTGAAAAGAGTTTTGAGAACCTGCGGAAAGTCTTCATAGATCTCTTCGCAAGGTAGAAGACGAACAGGCTTCCTATAGACTGCTTCCTTTCCTCGAACCAAGAGAGGTAGCAATATACGACATCTTTAATTTAAAGAAGGGGAATAAACTTTAGTCTTTTTTCCCCAGTTATAAATTCTTAACAGATATTTAAGATAAATGGGCGTCAAGGAAGAGAGGATGAATGCCTCATTTTGGCCTTAGAGAGGTTTGGATTCACAGAAGTCACGTTCTTCTCACAGCATGTTTCGTAAGGCTTTTCCAAGAGTATCTGGATATTCTATCAGAATCTATTATAAATAGACCTGAAAAACCTCTCCACTCTGAGTCTTTCCACGTGCAGACTGACCAGAAGTAGACATGAATGAGAGGATTTTTCAAGGTAAATGACAATAGTCATGGCTAGACATAGAATTGCTGCAGATCGTGCTAGATGGAATGAGGAAACTGTCCTCTTCCGATACCTCTGTGAACCACATAGCGAGGTTTTTTTTCTTCACTTTCAGAGAGAAGAATCACCTATGTATATATCTGCTATCAAAGAACGCAGTAAAAGGCTATACTCTGTCTCTACGGAGAATTGAGATAACAGAGGATTAGATCTTCGGGATCTATACGATACCGCAATACGACAAGAGTAGGATATCATGTACTTTGAATGGAATTTTTTTTTTGTGGCCACAGATTCCGTGTTCCGACAAAATGGAACTGCTCCTCATCAAACTTCTTTGAGGAAGTTTATGAAGGAATTCTTTGTTTCTCTTAGCCCTAAACGACCAGAAGACAAGTGAATTTTTTTGTGCATTGGAATCTCGCATCAGATTCAATGGAGACTCGGCATGGGTTCTTGCCAGCATAGTATATCTGGCAAAAGAACTAAATCCCTCTATTCCTGACGCAACGCTTTTAGATAGAAGTTTAGTTGCCCAGGCAGGGTACTTACATTTTCATCTACAGAGAGATGGTTTAAACGTTTGCCTACAGAGTCTTCGGGGTGCGATGAGGGCTCAAAATGCTTCCCAGAAGGTATTCAGAAGAATACAATAAGAGCTAGAAATCAAGGTTCTGCCCAATTTCAGCTCAGTCTCTCCTTCGACTTCCAGACTCCTTCCCGTTCCTTCGGGCAAGGATAGGGAAGATTCTGCAACGAGGAACCTCATCAACATGTAAGAAGAGTCTCGTTAGCAAAAGAAGTGTTCACGAAGGATCCTCCCTCGGAGGAAGACTCTTCTCTCTCGTATTGGTTAGATATCCTGTCGTCTACTGGGTGTAGCTGACTAAAATCACCTCCCCTTGCAGGGGCAAAAGCTCAAAGGGGAAGAATTTCATCCACCCTTCTCCAGTCTCCTGATAAACTATGTGGTTGTTTTCAGGACTCTCGGACAATGTAGCGCCAGCCAAGCGCCAAATGCCAATAGCAGGCGAAAAACGCCAGAGCGGACAGTTCCAAGGAACTCTGTCATGGCCGGATACTGAGAAGGAGCGGGCCTCCAAACCTAGAGGCGAACAAATCGGACAGATATAAGAGTGTCCGATGTGACATCGCCAGACAGCCTAGAGACTCTTCCAAGCTCGAAGCTCCAGCAAGTGTGGAGGAGCCAAGCCAGGCGCGAGGCGCCAGCCAGGCTCTAGGAGCCAGCCAGGCTCTAGGAGCCAGCCAGGCTCTAGGAGCCAGCCAGGCTCTAGGAGCCAGCCAGGCTCTAGGAGCCAGCCAGGCTCTAGAAGCCAGCCAGGCGCCATCCAGGTGCCAGGCTCCTTCAAGGCTAGGCTCCAGTCCAGGATTGAGGATCCATCCAGGCACAAGGCTCCTTCCAGTAAAGAGAAACCTAAAGCTCTGTCATGTAAGAGGGCTAGTCCCCATTGATATGATACAGGTAAGGCTCTGCCATGTAAGTGGGTCAGCCCCCATTGGCACGATCCGAGAAGGCTCTGTCGTGTAAGCGGGCTAGCCCCCATTGACATGATCCAGAAGGGTTTGTCAGTCATAGGTCCCTACCTCGCTGAAACTCTTGAGGCATGCAGACTCATAGACAGTAATCATGAAGTCTTCTGCCAAGCTCCAGGCTGCAAGGCGCCAGCCAGACGCAAGGCTCCAGCCAGGCGCGAGGCACTAGCCGGAGGGAGGAGCCAATCAGGCGCCAGCCAGGCGCGACCAGGCGCCAGCCAGGCGCAAGGCTCCAGCCAGGCGCAGGCGCAAGGCTCCAGCCAGGCTCTAGGCGCCATTCAGGCGCAAGGCTCCAGCCGAGGCGCGAGGCGCTAGCCAGGCTCCAGGCTTCACCCAGAAGAGATCTATATCAAAGAATGCCCTGGCCTTCTTTGAGACAATGTGATCTCCTAAGCACTTGACAAGTGCATTGATGATTCCTTCAAACAGCTGAGAATTAAAAGCGCATGAAGTGCGAGCTTTTCTGTATTCTTGTTCTTTCCTTAACAATATGTCATAAGGACATACAGGCAGTCCCCGGGTTACGACGGTCTCGGCTTACGGCGTTCCGAGGTTATGACGCTTTTCAATTATATTCATCAGAAATTATTTCCAGGGTTACCACGCATGTTCCAGAGTTACGATGCCTACAAATGCTGATCTGGCAGATGAAATATGACACCAAAAATGCAAAATAATCAATATTTAAAGGTTTTTTTGATGAAAAATGCAATAAGAATGCAGTTTACATAGTTTTGAATGCATCTAAAGCATTAAAAGTAAGGTTTTCTTAGGATTTTTGACAATGTTTGGGCTTATGACGATTTTCGGCTTACGACGCATCTCAAGAACGGAACCCCCGTTGTAACCCGGGGACTGCCTGTATTAGCTGTCACATACGGGAGATGCAACTCTGTGTTGACTTCCCATATCCGAAGGATGTCAAGATAACCTACGAGAGATCCTTCTCTCTTGGTTGATACGTGTCTGCGGATACATTGCTGGGATAGGGAGCTGATACTGATCCTTAACTAGTGAGTTAAATTTTAGTTAACGTCGTGTTTTTTCTTTGGGTTGTTTGAAAGGAGTTTGGGGATAACTCTTTTCAACTTAAGCACTAACCCTCGTGTTAGGATCAGGTGATCGGGATCGGTGTTGTGCTCCTTAATTATGCCACTAGGCATAGGCATATTGTCATGTAAGAGGCTCTGTCGAGTAAATGGATAAGACCCCATCGACAGACCCACAAGAACTCTTAGCCATAGGTCACATCCTCGCTGAGGCTCTTGAGGCGAAGCAGATTCCTAGGCATTAGCCATGGAATCTTCCGCCTGAACAAGTAGGAACCAAGGTTTTATTTATTTATTACCTACAACGTATGTTGTTTACCTGTCTATTCAGTAAATAGTTGTCTCTTACCCACCACCAAGGGTGTCAATCAGCTAAGTATATATCTGCCGGGGAAGTTGCATGTACAAAAATGATATTGTTAGAATACAATAAAGTTTTGTACATACTTACCCGGCAGATATATACGATGAATGGCCCACCCAGCCTCCCCTCAGGAGACAGGTGGAAGAGAAAATCTGGTTCTAGAACGGGAAAAACGGTTTCCTATTCCTGCCACCCCAGCGGCAGGGGGGAGATCACCTGACCTACCTGCAGCGTGTGCCGCGAAATTCGAATTTCTGTCGGACGTCAGAGACATAAGCTAAGTATATATCTGCCGGGTAAGTATGTACAAAACTTTATTGTATTCTAACAATATCATTTTAGTCAAAATTCTGTCACAAAGGACATTTGAGAAAAGGACAAACCATATAAATAGACCCTCTTATTTTCCTTGCTTATACACAAGGCTGAGTAGCATCCACTCCCAACTTCTTGTATTCATACATTCAGTAATGCTTACTTGTAAGATGTTCCTGTAGGTATTTGAGTTACTTACTTGAAAATCTTTTTAGGACTCGGTCGAGGAGCAGAGATCGTGATCGTCATCGACGTCGCCGTAGTTACTCAAGAAGTCGCTCAAGAGACAGGTCAAGTCGAAAGCATAAAAGATCGAAGCACAAGCGGAGGAGGAGGAGCTCTAGGTTTGTATTATGGATTTTATTTTCTTATAAAGAATTTATATATACTACTGTACAAGAAAAGTATTAAAAATTTTTTTGTGAGAGTACTAGTTAATTCACAATTCACACTTCATCATTAATCTGTTCATAGTACACTGCTTTTTTTGTATAAGTAACTTACCAAGTAATTACACAGCAATATGTTCTACTCTTGCGGCAGATAAAATTTGAAGTTCACGGTAGTGATTCGTTGTTTATTGTGTCGGTGGCTGACCCACCCACTATCAGGAACAACAGAAACAACAAAACAGAGCAGCTCGCTTCTTTTCTGTCGGCGTTCGATGCAACATCAGATGTTTGTGGTAGCCTTTTTTATAGTTTTTCTTTGACTTTTCCTTTGTATTTGGTGACATACTCATATCTTTGGAAGCTTTTCAGCTAAGTTTAGTGAGTTAGGCTATCCCTTGCATTTATCAATATGTCAAATTCAAGCTCCCCCAGCGTCAGATACTGTAAGGATGGTTGCAAGACCCGAATGACTAAGATAACGTGCAATAGTATAATATGATTTGGGCTAAATGTAGAGGTCAAGAGTGCTCTAAGGAGCTTGCTTGTGAAGAATGTATAGGATAGGATGAAAAGCAGTGGGAACAACAAAAATTATTTTGTTCATGAAACTTACCTGTCAGATATATATATAGCTGTATTCTCCGACGTCCGACAGAATTTCAAAACTCCCGGCACACGCAGTGGGCGCCAGGTGGTTAGTACCATTCCCGCCGCTGGGAGGCGATATCAGGGAATCATTCCCATTTTCTATTCAGATTTTTCTCTGTCGCCGGTCGGTAAACAACTGTTTACAGACCTCCGACTAGGATTTTGAAACTTCTTGTGCTAATTTGAGTATTCTGATTGACTTTTGGTTTTGATTTGGCTTGTTGGCTTGGCATACGTGATAGTGGATTTGATTTGGATTTGGCTTTGACTTTTCTTTGATTACGATGTCTGAATCTAGCTCTGCTAGCTTCAGGGTGTGTAAGGTGCATGAATGTAAGGTGAGGTTGCCGAAAGCTTCGGTAGACCCTCATTCAGTGTGCTCGAAATGTCGTAGTCATGTATGTATGTTGAATGATAGATGCATCGAGTGTGAGCAATTGACTGAAATTGAATGGAAGGCATATGATTCTTACGTGAAAAAGCTTGAGCGTGATAGAATCAGGAGGTCTTCCTCTAGGAGTGCTTCTGTGAGTAGAAGTCAAGGTAGAATTGTATCTCCATTAAATCCTCCTGTAGATGTAATTCAACCTGATCCTGTTGTATTGCCTCCGAACAATCAGGAAGTGTCTGTAGAAGGAAGCGTATTACTTACGATCATGGAGTCGATGCGCGCCTTGGAATCTAAAGTGATTGCTCTACAGTCAAATGTGAATTGTGATAAAAGTGTTAGTGCATCTAGTGTAGTGGAAGGGGGGTCAGATCGGTCCCATAATGCCTCTAGCCTAGGCCCCTGCCGGACTCCCAGGCCTTAGGGAGAGGGCAAGCTGAAAGCCGAAGGAGGGTTACGGGATCTAATGACCGGTCTGACGTCCCTTCGGCAGAAACTGAGGACAAATCTCAGGCTGCCGGTGTTCGTGCACTGGCACGAATACTTAAAGAGTGCTTCTCTTCTTCCGAGACTTCCTCTCCTCGCCGTAGTTGGGGACGCTCGGAAGACCTCTCGGGGGAGAGCGGCAGGGGCGCAAGGTTGTCGCACAAGCGGCCGTCGCCCTTGTCGCCCTCTTAAGAGAGGTTTCAGAGAAGAGGGACGCTTCCACGTCCTTCTGATCATTACGTAGATTCGTCACCTGAGATTTGAAGCTTTTCCGCCACAGAAAAGGAACAAGACTTCATCAGGGGAGGACTCTTTCGAGCGTCCAAGTCGCCTCTAAAGCATGTCCTGATTGAAGGAAAGGGCATCCCCTCGCCCATCTTCCTCGCACAGGATGAGTCCTTCTCCTGATCGAGAACTTTCCCCTTCAAGGAAAATGCTTTGGGAAATGCAAAGACAGTTAGCCTCCCCTTTTTTTGAGAGAAAGGAGGCAGAAACTAGTCATCGAAGGAAGGATAGGTTGGCTGCCTGTTAAGAGAACTAGGCAGTCCCGGCTCCTACTCCGCGTTTTTCGGCCTTTGAGTCTCCTTCTAGTAGCCGACGCATTAGAGAACGTGATTACGTTCCTCATGAAAGGGCGTCTAGGAGAGACGAATTTTGACAGAGACGGGAGTTGTCGCACAAGCGGCCGCGTCTTTGTCAAAAGGCCGAGAACGCTCAAGGATCAATATCGGAAGTTCAAGCTTTGCATGTTGATGATCACGCTCGGCGTCTTAAGCAACGCGCTTTTCAAGACGCGCGGAACGCTTGCCAAGACGCTCCAACTGACGCTGTTCAGGACGCACGGCGTCCTACACATCATGACGCTCAGCAAGACGCTCGAGCTGATGCTGTTCAGACGCACGGCGTCCTACACATCATGACGCTCAGCAAGACGCTCGAGCTGACGCTCTTCAGGACGCACGCGTCCTACACATCAGGACGCTCTGCAGGACGCTTCTCAGAACGCACGGCGCCTTGCATATCGGGACGCTTTCCAGGACGATCAACAGTTGAGTCCGAAAACGTCAGGATGTTTCTCATGTTAAAGTGTCGAAGTCATCGCGATCTTTGAAGGGCGCTGATGACCGAGAGAAGGATTCGTCTAGTGATCGCTGCCCTACTGATGATGACGAACCAAATGCGTCAGCGTCGTCAGACTATAAGACGTTGACGGATTTACTTAGAAATTATTCCCAGATAATTTTCAAGCGCCAATTCCTTGCTCTCCACCTTCACAATTTGCCTCATCGAAGGCCAGGAAGGCCCCTGGCTTCGTTAAGATGGCCACTTCGCTCTCTGCGAAGAGAGCGTTTAAGAGAGTCCAGGATTGGATGGATTCAAGGAAGGTTAAAGGGAAAGACTTCGTTTGCACTTCCTCCATCTAGACTGAAAGGTGGGAGAGCTGGATCTGGTACGAAACAGGAGAAGCAAGCAGGATTGAAAGCACCGTCTTCTTCTCAAGGAGATTTCGCCAATTTGGTGGACGTTCCAAGGAGGTCTTATTTGTCATCGGCTAGGTTTTCCTGGACAATGACGGAGACTGATCATCACCTCAAGGGGTTATTTAAGACGCTAGAGGTGTTTAAACTTTTTAGATTGGTGCCTCGGGGTTTTGGTTTTGGGATGTACAATCGCGGAGTCAAGACTCGATTTCGCTGGAAGAGCTTTCGAGTGTATTAGCTTGTATGGATAGAGCAGTAAGGGATGGCTCTGATGAGTTAGCATCTCATTTTGCTACAGGTCTGCTAAAGAAGAGAGCTCTCTATTGTAGCTTTACGGCGAAAGCAGTTTCTCCCGCTCAGAAAGCGGAGTTATTATTCGCCCCCTTCTCTACGCACCTATTTCCGCAGTCCATGATTAAGGATCTGTCGGTAAACTTGCAAGAAAAAGCAACAAGGGACCTCTTGACTCAATCCAGACGACCTACTCCTCAGGCTTCTACTTCAACAGCTCCAGCACCCAAAAGAAATTTAAGCCTTTCGTGGAGCACTTCCTCTAGAGGTTCTTCGAGAGGAAGGGGGTCCTTCAGAGTAAGATCTCTTCTATCAAGAAGGGAAAAAATTGACGTTTCTGCCTTCAGGCACCTGTAGGTGCGAGACTCACCTTATTTGCTCAGGCATGGAGGACGATAGGGGCGGACACCTGGACCCTAGATGTGATCGAGAGAGGATACAAGATCCCTTTCCTCTCTGCGCCTCCTTTGAGCACGAAGCCGATAGACCTGTCGCCCGCATACCAGTCAGAGAAGCAACAGATCTTACTCGACCTTCTAGATCAAATGTTGGAAAAGAAGGCCGTAGAGGAAGTCCTGATGCTGGATTCCCCAGGCTTCTACAACAGGTTATTCCTGGTTCCGAAGCAGTCTGGGGGATGGAGGCCTGTCCCTAGACGTCAGCAGACTGAACATTTTTGTAAAGAAAGAAAAATTCAGGATGGAAACTTCTCAGTCAGTGCTAGGGCCTTGAGACCAGGGGATTGGATGGTGTCATTGGACCTTCAAGACGCTTATTCCACGTCCCGATCCAATCCCCAATCAAGGAAGTTCCTGAGGTTCGTCTTAAAAGGGCAGGTCTTTCAGTTCAGGGCTCTGTGCTTCGGTCTGAGTACGGCGCCGATGGTTTTTACTTTCCTCATGCGGAATGTGGCGAAATGGCTTCACCTATCGAAAATAAGAGTCTCGCTCTACCTGGACGACTGGCTAATCAAGTCGCCTTCGAAGTCAAGGTGCTGGAGGACCTTCAGACGACATTACAGCTGACGAAGGCCCTGGGCCTTATAGTAAATTACGAGAAGTCCCATCTGATCCCCACGCAGTCCATCGTGTATCTGGGGATTCAGATGGATTCAGCGGCTTTTCAACGCTTTTCCATCAAAGGAACGTCAGCAGAGATGCTTAGAGAAAGTGTTAGCCTTCTTAGGGAAAGAAACATGCTCGGCGAAGGAATGGATGAGTCTGCTGGGAACCATTTCTTCGCTGGAGAAGTTTGTTTCCCTGGGAGGTTGCACCTCAGGCCACTCCAGTTTTTATGGCAGAAAACTGGAAAGACAAGAATCTAGACTCGACTTTGATTATCTCAAAAACGGTCAAGGATCATCTGAAGTGGTGGCAAGATCCGACCAAACTCTCGGAAAGGGATGTCCTCAAGCTTTTGAGCCCCGACCTAGTGTTGTTCTCAGACGCCTCCATGGTGGGCTGGGGAGCAACTAGGAAAGGAGGAAGTGTCAGGCCTCTGGAGAGGGGAACAGAGGTCCTGGCACATAAACTTAAAAGAATTGGAGGCTATTCGGTTGGCTCTTCAGTCTTCGAAGAAGAACGATTGGTGGGCCGAGTTGTCCAGATCAACTCGGACAACACTACGGCTCTCGCTTACATAAAAAAGCAGGGGGGACACACTCTCGATCACTGTTCGTGATAGCGAGAGACATCCTTCTATGGGCGCAAGCTCGAAACATAGTGATCCTGACAAGGTTCATTTCAGGAATTCAAAATGTTCGAGCAGATCTTTTAAGCCGTCGACATCAGATGCTTTCCACAGAATGGGACCCTACATCTAGAAGTTTGTCAAGAGCTATGGAAGTTGTGGGGACGGCCGCTAGTCGACCTCTTCGCAACCTCGAAAACGAAGAGGCTTCCGATTTATTGCTCTCCAGTTCTCGACCCGGTAGCAATAGTGGTAGATGCCATCCTATGGGACTGGACGGGGATGGATGTGTACGCCTTTTCCCCCGTTCAACTCTTAGGAGAGGTAACAAGGAAGTTTGCGGCGTCGCCAGGAGCGAGAATGACTCTGATCGCCCCCTTTTGGCCCTCAAGCGATTTGGTTCACGGAGGTCATGTCTCTTCTGGTAGACTTCCCGAGAACCCTGCCAGAGAGAGTCGATCTTCTCAAACAGCCCCACTTCGAGATGTACCACGGAAACCTCTCCTCTCTGAGTCTGACTGCGTTCAGACTATCAAGAAGTTGGCCATAGCGAGAGGTTTTTCAAGATCAGTGGCAGAGGCTATTGCCAATGCGAGAAGAGCTTCCTCTCGAGCAGTTTATCAGTCGAAGTGGGCTGTCTTCAGGAGATGGTGTAGGAAAGAAAGGTATTTTCCTCCTCCACGACCTCTGTGAACCAATCGCTGAGTTTCTCCTGCATTTGAGAAATGTGGACAAACTAGCAGTGCCCACAATAAAAGGATACAAGAGTATGCTGTCAGCTGTCTTCCGCCACAGAGGATTAGATCTGACAAATGATAAAGATCTTCACGATCTTTTGAGATCGTTTGAGACAACCAAATACTACAACCGAAGGTTCCATCATGGAACCTTGATGTAGTTCTAAGATTCTTGATGTCGGCTCCCTTTGAACCTCTGCATGCTGCCTCATTGAGAGACACTACTAGAAAGGCGATTTTTCTAACTGCTCTTGCCACGGCAAAGAGGGTTAGTGAAATTCAGGCAATTAATAAAGATGTGGGTTTCAGAGGACACAGTGCAGTGTGCTCCTTGGATCCTAATTTCTTAGCGAAGAATGAGAACCCATCTAACCCCTGGCCAAAACCTTTGAAATCAGGGGTTAACAGAGTTCATCGGACAAGAGCCAGAGAGAGTCCTGTGCCCCTGTCAGGGCTCTCAAAATTTTACATGCAAAAGACCAAAGTTGTCGGGTCCTCTGAGAACTTATGGTGTTCTGTAAGAGACCCGACTTTTCCTATGTCGAAGAATGCACTGGCATTCTTTTTACGGAGCACCATCAGGGAGGCCCATGCGTCCTGATCGGATGGTGATATGAAGCTTTTGAAAATAAAAGCCCATGAAGTGAGAGCTGTTGCGACTTCAATGGCATTCGAAAGAATATGGCACTTAATGATATCATTAGCGCTACTTTTTGGCGAAGCAGAACTCTGTGTTTGCTTCACATTACCTGCGGGATGTGAAGACGGCATATGAGAACTGCGAGTCGCTTGGACCATACATATCCGCAGAAATGGTTGTTGGGGGCAGGGAGCAGCACAAATACTATCCTATAGAAAAGGGGTAGGTGTGCTTTTTAAATTTGGTGTTGGTTTATGGTTGAAGGGTTGGTTGCTTGAGGCGCTTTCCCTTTCTTTAGCCTAGAAGTTATGGGACTAACTTCGATAGGTTAGGTCAGGTGGTGGTTTTTAGCTTCGTTGCCCTCACAGTATGGTCAATATGGTCTAGTCACATTGTGGTCACGCCCCGTTGACAGATCATCTAGAGCGCACCAACTACACAGGTCACTACTTGTTGCAACTCTAGTAAAGCAAAAGCAGACTTCGGTGACAGTAATCAAGAAGTCAGCTATGCTAACAGGTAAGGAATCAAGATGTCAATCATCTGCACTTGAGGTGTTTCCTAAATCCTTCTATTCTGTCCCTTATTCCCACCCTCCAATGGTGGGATTCAGCTATATATATTATCTGACAGGTAAGTTTCATGAACAAAATGTTATTGTTTTATGATACAATAAAGTTTTTTGTTGTTCATACTTACCTGGCGATATATATAATTAAAGTACCCACCCACCTCCCCTCAGGGGACAGTGGTATGAAAAATCTGAATAGAAAATGGGAATGATTTCCTGATATCCTCCTCCGAGCGGCGAAAATGGGTACTAACACCTGGCCGCACACTGCGTGTGCCGGGAGTTTTGAAATTCTGTCGGACGTCGGAGAATACAGCTATATATATATCTGCCAGGTAAGTATGAACAAACTTTATTGTATCATAACAATAACATTGTTCCGACACGGCATACAAACCTTCGGTCCTTTTACAATAGGAAGGTACTAGCGGCAGCTGGATAGGTCGTAAGCTTTCGAACAAGGGTTCGGTTAGTTAACTGCTTGTCCGACAGGCGCGCGCTGCAGCGACTGGGAGGTAAACAAATCACTTTTGCTTTCGGCCTCGCGGTGGATGGACGTGTTGTTCGACGCTCTCTGCCCGCTTCTCGTCGTTTGCTTTCTAAGTATTTGGTTGTAATTGTGTGTGAAAGAGTTATTGTAAGTACAATTATTCTCTTTTTTCATATTAATTGCTGCTTCATTTAGTGATTATGATGGAATCTCCTCGCCTCGCTACCCCACGGAGACTTTGCCCGGGTATCGAGGGCGTAAATGCGGGAAGTTCAGATCGTTCCCGGAGATTGACCCTCATATTTTATGTGCTCGGTGTCGGGGGCGCGAAGCACCCGAGCCGAGCCCTGTGATGTGTGTATGATTGGTCGGAGGCGCAGTGGACTTTGTATGAGGGCAGGAAGAAACGAAGGCCTGCAAAGGAGTCGTCGGAAAGCTCTACCGCGACTCCTTTGTGACGGACACTTCGTCTTCTTTCCTGCCGCCCGCTCAACTTCCATGTCTCGCGTCCTTCCCCTTCGCCTCCCCTTCGGGGGGGTGTCTAGGTCCTTCTTCTCCCCCTGACTTTATCGAGTGTGGAGGAGGGCGCTAGATACCCTGACGTCCAGTTGTACTCTGGGTCCTCTATCCGTTCGTCTTCGGGCGAGCGGGTAGAGGTATCCACCTAATCACCCGACTTTTGCCTCCTCAGGTGCGGTTGCCGCGAAGGATGACCTCGGACAGGTGTGGGCATCGTTGGGGTTGCAGGGCGTGCCGAGTGTCCAGGGGCTGCTCTACCATCTCGCTGGCGCCGTGGCGGTCACCCATGCAACGGTCTCGACCACCACAGACCCTTACAACACCCGGCTACGCTTCACCTCCTCACCTGGTGTACACACCCAGCACGCGGTCTCTGTGACACCCACTACATCGTGGCAGGGGCCAGTCGCCGTAACTCGGGGGTTGTGTATGCCGCCACCTGGGTTTGCCGTGCTGCCGCGACCGGACTTCGTGTGCCCGAAGAGCTCGCCCACTGGACCTCCCCACCCTCCGGTACCTAGATTGTCTGTGCCGCTGGTCCGCCCATGGCGGGACCGCCTACACAGTCTGCCGTACCTGCCGTGACCACTGCTGCCGTTCCTGTACCTGCTCCTGCTGTCTCGTCTGCCGTTCCTGTGATGCCTGCACCTGCTGATGTTGTTCCTGTTCCTGGCGCCGCTGCTCCCGATGCTGATCTGTTCGGACAGGTGCGTCCGGGCCCTGTTGCTTCGGCAACAGCAGCCCCGGCTCCGTCCTGGATGACAGATCTGACGTCGGTCCTGAGAAGGTTGACGAAGAAGAAGAAGAAGAGGAGGAAGGTGTCGTCGTCGTCTTCATCGTCTTCTTCGTCGTCGTCGTCGTCTGCCGCCTCTTCCCCTTCTTCTTCTAAGGCTCCCCCGCCGAAGAAGAAGAAGGTCGCCTCCCCCCCCCCTAAGAAGTCTCCTTCGGGAACTTCTAAGGGCCGTTCTCGCTCTGGTGAGACGGGGGGGGTTCTTCCGCTGGTCACCCCTGCTCCTTACGGGGGCAGGACCCGTCTCTTCTTCCGCAAGGAAGAAGACTACGGGGACCAGAGAGTGCCGGCTAACACCGGCACTTCCTCACCTGCTGTCAGTGGTTCGGCCACAGCAGCAGGATCCGTCTCGGCCGCTCGTCCTTCGCGAGAGGTACCGAGTGTACGGTCGCCATACCAGCGACCGTGCAGCCAGGAACCAGACCTCTGAGTCCGCTCAGCGTCAGGTTCACGGCACGGAGCGGAAGACGGGGTGGTGACAGCCGCTCACGCGACTCTCACCAGGCCAGCTCTCGCTCTCAAGCGGCGAGCAGCTGGCTACCCGGGCGGACGTGACGGTCCATGACCGGCCACGGGCTGAGGCTGGGAAGAGGTCCCCCCGTTCGCCGGCACCAGCCACGGCTGGTGCCAGCGAACTGACGCACCGTGAGGATACGCACCGATCTCACCGTGACAGTGGAGCCCGCCGGTCGCCTGACCGTCGCTCTCACAGAGAGCGATCGGGTACGGCAACCAGCACCAGCTCCTCTGACACACGAGACCGGGGCCGCTGTTCTCGGTCCAGCCGTTCTCCACAGCGAGACGGCTCGACTAGGTCTGCAGGCTCGATCGCCACCGCGGGTGGGGCGATCGCCTGCAGTCCTCCAAGCCCGCTGGTTCTACCAGCGAGCGAGGAGAGAGCGTCAGGTCTTCCTCTCCATACCTTCACCTCCTCGGGTTACACCGGGAGGGGCGAGGTATTGAGGAGTGATCGTGAGGGGTGGCGCCCCTCAGGATCCCGCCACCGCGTCGTACGCACCAGGCCTCGGTTCTCGGACCAGCCAGGTCGTACGCACAGGTGGTTGGAGGAGGACCGAGAGGGGGCTGTCGCTGCTCCTCTCCTTGAGGGAGGAGGGTCTCGGGAGGTGCTCCTGTTTGAGGGACTGGACGGTCATCTCCGCAGGATGCAGTCACTCCTGAGATCCAGAGGAACTTTGCCGAGGTTATTGCGCTGATTCGTCAGCACAACGACCTCGGGGAAGGATCGCCGCTCCCACCATCCGAGCCCCACGTCCCGGCTCGAGTCGTTCTGGGCCCGAAGAGGGAACCCAGACCGATGGTGGGGTTGCCGCGTTCGGAGCTTGCGGACTCAGTGCTGGACCAGGTTGAATCACTTGTCTCCGGACAAGACGGTTCGCTCAAGTCTGGCAGGTCGAGCAAGCTGCTTCCACCTCCTCTGCTACGACAGCGGCGGTTTTACGTTGCCATCTGAAGACCCGATGCCGCCCAAACAGGTGAACCCGGAGTTAGCCAGGCTGACTCCGGGTGTGTCTGCAACAGCTCCTGTCCGAGAACCTGTGGTTCTCGCAGCAAGAGGCACTCGGCCTGGAATCTACCGCCATGGCAGCTTTCTCAGGCCGTCTCCTGGCTAGATCTGTGGTCCCTCCACAGTATCTAAGGTCGCAGCCAACTCCGGGGGTGGGAATTTCTCCCGAAGATGACTCGGCCTTCAGGAGACTTTGCCAGTCTGGGGGAAGAGCCATCTCCTTCCTTGCCCACCAGACGGTGAACCTGTGGGCCAACCTGGTTCTCCGACGAAGGGACGCTGTCCTTACTCGGGTTTCCAGGGCGGCCGGGCGTGAAGCGGCGTTGGGACTTCGAAACGGACCTCTACGGAGTTCCACGTCTCTCTTCCCAGGAGAGATGGTGGACGCTGCGGTGGACAGACGGCGCACTGACGACAGTGACCGTCTGGTTCACCAGGCAGTCTCGAAGGCTTCTGGGCAGCCTCGGACTGCGGCCAAGTCTAAGAGCTCGGTCTAGCGCTTCCTCGGCGGCTAAGACGGTTGCGGCGTCGAAGCCCCGGGGAATGACTCTGTCTTCTTCAACTTCTGGCAAGGGGAGCCGTAACCAGCCCTCCTCCCAGCCCTCCTCATCCCGTGGAGGCTCTGGGAAGAAGTCGAAGAAAGGGGGGAACGCTAGGGACGGCGTTCCCCCTCACCTGCTGCCGGAAGTGGGGGGGTCCTGGCCAGCCATTGGGCAACTTGGCAGCGCTACGGCGCCGAGACCTGGATTGTAGATGTCCTTCGGGAGGGGATATCTATTACCCTTCGAATCTCGGCCACCCCTCACCTCCAACCCGGTCCAACAGCAGTCGTACGTTCCAGGGTCATCGAAGGACGTAGCACTGAGACAGGAGATAAAGACCATGCTGAGCAAGGGAGCTGTAGAGATCGTCACGGATCAGTCACCGGCTTTTACAGTCGATTCTTCCTGGTGGAAAGTCTACTGGAGGCTGGCGCCCCGTGATAGATCTCTCTCCCCTGAACCGGTTTGTTCGCCAGACCCGGTTCACGATGGAGACGGCACGCTCAGTGCTCGACTCCATCAGGGAGAACGATTTCATGCTTTCAGTGGACTTGAAGGATGCGTATTCCAAATACCCATTCATCAGTCCTCCAGAAAGTACCTCCGCTTCATCCTCGACGGGACGGTGTACCAGTTCAGGGCACTGTGCTTCGTCTCTCAACCGCCCCACAGGTGTTCACGCGAGTGTTTCACTCTGGTGTCTGCTTGGGCCCATTCGCACGGGATACGTCTGATGAGGTATCTCGACGATTGGTTAGTCCTGGCGAGCTCCCGCTCGCAGTTGCTACAGGACAGGGATCGACTGCTCGAGTTCTGTCGCGATCTGGGATCGTGGTGAACTTCGAGAAGTCCGATCTCGAGCCCAAGCAGAGGATGAAGTACCTGGGTATGCTGAATCGGACAAACGGTAGCAGGGCGCGTCCCTTCCCCGCAGACTCGCGGATCAGCAGATTCAGGGAGGCAGCCAACCAGGTTTCCCTGTCTCGGCAGGACAGGTAGCTCAGCGATGGCAAGTCGTGATCGGACACCTGTCGTCGCTCGAGAAGTTAGTCCCTCACGGGCGTCTTAACCTGCGGTCTCTTCAGTGGAGACTAAAGGAGAGTTGGTCGCAGGCGACGGATCCCCCAAGCTTTCCAGTGTCACTGACACAGGAGGTGAGGCAGGACCTAGCCTGGTGGCTGGACGACAGGAACCTCTTAAGAGGAGTGCCCTGCGACTCCCCCCCCGGACATGCAGCTGTTCTCAGACGCATCGACCCGAGGGAGGGGGCGCACACCTGGAGGAGTTGCTGACTTCAGGAGTGTGGGACGAGAACGACAAGCACCTTCACATCAATGTACTGGAACTCAAGGCAGCGTTCCTCGCTCTCCAAGAGTTCCAGGACCGCTTGTGGGAACAACCTCAGTGGTGTTGATTGGTGCGACAACACCACGGTGGTGGCCTACGTCAACAAACAGGGGGGACTAGTGTCTCTCCCGTTGTACCAGTTGACTCGGCAGGTGCACGAGTGGGCCGAGGCACTCAATAGAGCTGTCGGCACTCTACATTCCAGGGAAGAGGAATGTAGTAGCAGACACGCTCACCGTCGGGATCAGGTGAATAGGGACCGAATGGTCTCTACACCAGGACGTGGCGGAAAGGCTCTTCGACCTGTGGGGGCGACCAGTCGTGGATCTGTTCGCCACCCGGCACAACAGGAAGCTCCAGGTGTTCTTCTCGGCCGTGCCGGACCCATGGGCAGCTGCAGAGGACACTCTTCAACACCCGTGGGACAACCTCTTCGCCTATGCCTTTCCCCCGTTCAGCCTGATTCGCAAGGTGATCAGTCGAGCACTGGTCACACCCGCCGAATCTCGGATGATCCTGGTGGCTCCCAAATGGCCACAGGCCATTTGGTATCCGGACCTGCTGGCTCTTCTCGCAGGAGAACCGAGAGAGATTCCCCCTTGGCACAACCTTCTCGCCCAGCCACCACGTCGAGCGGTACCACCACCGAGCAGTCCAGTCTCTACGTCTTCACGGCTGGCTGTTATCCACCATCTCTTGCGAACGAGAGGCTTTTCTCGTAGCGCAGCAACAGAGATGGCTGGAAACGTCCGTCAGTCCTCTGCCCAGCTGTGTACCAGGGGAAGTGGGCCGTCTTCTGTGGTTGGTGTCGTAGACGGGGTCTATCTCCTCTCAGAGCCACTCTTCAGCAGGTAGCGGATTTCCTCGTTTTTCTTCGCCGAGAGAAGCTCCTCTCAGTTTCCCCACAGTCAAAGGATACAGAGCCGCCTTGGCGCTCGTCCTGAAACTGAGGGGATTGGACATCTCGAACTCGTTCGAGATCTCCTTGCTTATGAGGAGCTTCGAAAGGTCTTGCCCACCCAGGGAACTCAGGCCCCCTGCGTGGGATGTGACTCTCGTCCTTAGGAGTCTGACTCGAACGCCGTTCGAGCCACTCCGAGAGTCGTCAGACAGGGATCTGACCCTCAAGACCCTCTTCTTGTTGCTGGCCCTGGCATCGGCGAAGAGAGTAGGGGAACTTCATGGTCTTTCCTATGATGTACGACACTCCAGGGGATGGGGATCTGTGACGCTCGATTTCGTCCCGAACTTTGTTGCGAAGACTCAGAACCCCGTCGATCCCTGACGACAGGTTCGAGTCATTCACGATTCCCTCCCTATTGGACTTCACCGATAATGATGCGGATGAGATGCTGCTTTGTCCTGTGAGGGCGCTACGGCGCTATCTGAAGAGAACTCGACACCTCAGGCCTGAGTGTCGACGCCTCTTCGTTAGCACCGGGGTCACCAAGAAAGAAGTATTCCAAGAACACTCTTTCTTTCTGGCTGCGTGAGGTCATCAGGAGGGCGTATGAGGCTGATGGTAGTGACGACATCCGTACGTCCCGTCCGAGAGCTCACGAAGTCAGAAGTATTGCCCCGTCGTTGGCGTTCCGTAAGAACTTCTCCGTGGCGCAGGTCCTGAAGGCAGGGGTCTGGTCTAACCAGACTACCATTTGTACGGTCCTTCTACCTTCGGGATATTGCCCACAGGTCCTTGGATACATTTTCCTTGGGACCCGTGGTGGCTGCTCAACAAGTTGTGTAGCTAACCCAGACCCTCGCAGGCTGAACAGCATCGAGTCCTGGTGTGACTGTGTGGATGGATGTGTGAGTGAGTGAGTGACTGGCTCTCTCTTCCCATCTTTTCCTTCCCCTCTACCTGTGGGCAGAGGGCCATGGTCGTCACTAACGCTGGATGAGGACGAGATGCAGGTGAGCTATATGACAGAGCCCCATCCTATCCCTTTCACTAGGGATAGGAGCAGAATATCCACCACTTCCTTCTACAAGGGGGGGAAGTGGATGCCTACAAGAGTCAAACCCATGACTTTATATTTGCTCCTGTACAGGAACAAGTTCTTACATTGCTGGTACGAAGAGATACGCATGCCCTCTCTTAGTACTCGGTCCAGAGGTCTGACCATTGATCCTGCGGTGCACACCCCGATCAATCGGACAGAGGCTTGGATCCCTCCCTCGCTCTTACGACCAGGGAGGCTTCCAAGGTTGGGCGAACACCAGTCTGTTCACAAAAGACTCAGATTCCACCCACCAAGAAGTGAGTCTTCCTATTGTAAAAGGACCGAAGGTTTGTATGCCGTGTCGGAACAAATGACAATTTGTCCAAAATTGCATTTTTCCTAACTATACAAACCTGAGGTCCTTTTACACATAGCCCCACCTCATGCCACCCCTCACTCTGCAGTTTTTGCTTGGGCCAAAAGCAAAGTGATTTGTTTACCTCCCAGTCCCGCGCGCTGCGCGCCTGTCGGACAAGCAGTTAACTACCGAACCCCTTGTTCGAAAGCTTACGACCTATCCAGCTGCCGCTAGTACCTTCCTATTGTAAAAGGACCTCAGGTTTGTATAGTTAGGAAAAATGCAATTTTGGACAAATTGTCATTTTTTGTACATGCAACTTCCCCGGCAGATATATACTTAGCTTATGTCTCTGACGTCCGACAGAAATTCGAATTTCGCGGCACACGCTGCAGGTAGGTCAGGTGATCTACCCCCCTGCCGCTGGGTGGCAGGAATAGGAACCGTTCCCGTTCTAGAACCAGATTTTCTCTGTCGCGGTAGTGTCAACATATGTTGTTGCTACCTCCTGACTTGATTTTCGTTTTTCATCGCCATCGATCTTCTGGGCTGTCTTTTGCAGGGAAGTACTGGCTCTTTGGTTCGGCATACGCTTTTATTAACTTTTTAATGAATTTGGCTTCGAAAATTTCGAAGAATATATGACGTGTAACTACCGAAATTTTCGGTAGACACTCACATAGTTTGCAAGAAAGGGAAATATTAATATTTATTCATTAATATGTGTAATAAGTGTTAGAATTGATTGAGGAAATATACTGACTTCCTACTTTAGGGAGTCAGTAAAGCTGTAACTAGATACGTTTCTTTTAAAAGTTTTTTAGAAACTCGTTACTAACGAGCAATTAGAGTATTAACAGTACTAGTAGTGTTGCATCCTCATCACCTTCTTACTTCGCAGAAACTTCAAATTCATAATTGCAATTTGAAGACAAGGATTGTGGCTCAAAATGCGAGCTATTGAAAGGTAAGAAGTGATTACTAGTGTTCCCCATTGCAGTGGAGGGTGCGTCTGATCGGCTCTGTCTCGCTCCCAGGCCTAGACCTCTTTCAAGCTCCCAAGCCCAGGGGAGAAGGAATGTCGAAAGCCGTAAGGGGGTTTCAGAGAATCCCACCGGTCAGGCGTCCCCTCGGCAGGTTCTGTAGAGCGTCCCAGACTGCCAAGGATAGCCATTGAAAAGGCATCCTTAAAAAAGTGCGTCTCTTCATCTTACATCCGAAAAGACGAAGAATGTATATGTTTGATGATCTAGCGCGTTCTCTGAAAAACTAAGAGAACACTGAGCAAGAGCCCAGCCAGGAACTTAGGAAGCCGCGTTCCAGCAAGCTAGCGTGAGCCACGTTCCAACAGCCAGCAGCGAGCCGCGTTCCAGAAAACAGACTAGCGCGAGCCGCGTTCCTACAACCAAACGCGAGCCGCGTTCTAGCAACTGAGCGCGAGCCGCGTTCTAGAAAATTTTTTCTTGGCGCAAGGCGCCTTCAAAGAGACGAAGCGCCAGCCTGGCGCAAAATTGCAACAGAAAAACAGACGGCTAGAGCAAGGAGCCTTATAGTACAGTGGCAATCAGAACGATCCTTCCATTGAACGTTTCCGGGCAAGAGGCTCTTTCTAAAAGGGGTCTAGTAGGCGCTCGGAACTATCAGGGCGCACGGGACCTTCCACACAAGCGAACGTTCCAGGAGCGAGTCTCCTTTCTAGCGTGCGGAACATTCCAGGCGCGCGGAACTATCCAGGCGCTAGGCGCAAGGAGCCAGGCGCCAGAATATTCCAAATCTTCTTAAGAGAGAGAGGTCAGTCGCGAGGCTCCTCTTTGAGTAATGCGGACACACTCCCTCATTCATGCTCTTCCTCGTTATGAAGAGGCAAGCGCTTTGGGAGTTTTTCTTATAAGAATCTCATCGACGTTTGGGTATGATGGCGGATAGGAAATATCTACTTCCTTCCGTAAACCCTACAGACGAACAGGAATTCTGTCTCTTCCGCGATTTATGAGGAAATCACGAAGATTTAAAGAGTTCCTAGATTAACTTCCTTCCTTAAGGAGATATATATACTCTTTCTATCATTCTATTAACAAAAAGAACGAAGACAGTAAAAATTTTTCCTTTATCTGCCTCGGCAGGGAAAGAAGGTAGTTGAGTATCTGCTGTATGAGAATACGATACGGCAAATCACACATACCGTAGTTACTTCTTTGTAGAGCAACTCAATTATCAGTATCCTTCCAGGAATTTCCTAGGAAGGACTACGCTTAAAGGGATTGTTAAGACAACACCTACTTAGCTTCTAGATTTATCGAAGTCTTGTTTCGCTTAAATATGCATTAATAAGAACTTCCTGAAGTTCGATAATTTTATAAGATTCCTTTATTTAATGGAGTAGCTGGCAACTCTGGAAGAGTAAGGCCAGACGGCTAACGGAGACTGCTATCGCGCCTTAAAGACCAACGCAGTAACATGTAGGTGTCGGTCATTAGTGGTTGTTACATGTCTCTCTCCTGCGGGATGGAATAACTAACCGTGTCTCTCCCCTACAATCGCGGTTTTAGCCTCGGATTGAGGGGATAGTTAAGCAAACATAATAAAATATTGTCTGCCTTTTGCTAAGAAGCTTTCAATAAGAAAGATATTACAACCTTTCAATGCTGTTTACCGTAGGTAACATTATTAAAGGATTCTAACGCAGCGGAAATCTCTATTATATGATGCTCTCATGCTTACGAAGCATGGCTTATTAGAGTACATGCTTAGTGAAGATGAATGTAGTAGAAGAGAATTCACTTTAAGACTACGGTATAGTCAAGTCTTATGCGCATACCGAGGTTAACTACAGAATTCCTAGTATCGTTACAAAGGTTTCCTAGATTAATGCTGTTTACCACAAGAATGTAGACAGTATTATAAAGGAGTCTAATACGGCAGAGCACGAAATAATATAATTCTCTCATCCTTTCGAGAAACGCACACAACCTTTTTAGAATCGGATATTGCTCAAGAGATGGGTGAGTCGGATGGGAAACATTCTCTTAGTGGCAGAAGTTGTTTCCCTGAATGGACTATACTACGTATATAAAAGTTTTTTCCTACTAAGAACGGAATTAACACGTGAAAGGATGTCGGGTACCATAAGGGCACAGATGTTCTGGCACATAACCTTAAAAAAGAAACTAGAAGGAAGCGCCAGCCTGGCGCAAAGCGTCAGAAGCGCCAGCCTGGCGCAATGCGCCAGAAGTACCATCCAAGATATTTTCTCGTTTTAGCGAGTTTATTAACCTAAGAGTCCAAGTTAGTGGTTTGGTTTGGTGTTTTGCTTCTCACCTCGGTGGTCGTGGGTTCGATTCTCGGCCATTCCATTGAGGAGTGAGAGATGTGGATTTCTGGTGATAGAAGTTCACTCTCGACGTGGTTCGGAAGTCACGTAAAAACACCATACAAACAAACAAACAAACCAGTAGCCTCTCGGAGGCTCGGTAACGGCAAGATTCGTTCCTGATTTCGTTACCCATTTAATCGGAAAGGGGTCGTTACAAGGAATGATGAAATGATTTTTTTTTAATCACTTAGGCCAATTCCACGACTCTCTCATATCGCAAAGAGCATCGAGAATCTCTTTTTTCGCCCCTGTTCGCGTCAACAAAAGAGAACCTATTTGGGAACAGACACGGAACGTAACGATCCTTAAAGGTTCGATGCAAGATTTTGCATGTCCGTGAGAACCTTCTCGATCGAAGATAATAACTGTTAACGTATGTCTAACATTTATTGAAAAGAGTTTTGAGAACCTGCGGAAAGTCTTCTTCATAGATCTCTTCGCAAGGTAGAAGACGAACAGGCTTCCTATAGACTGCTTCCTTTTCCTCGAACCAAGAGAGGTAGCAATATACGACATCTTTAATTTAAAGAAGGGAATAAACTTTTTAGTCTTTTTTCCCTAGTTATAAATTCTTAACAGATATTAAGATAAATGGGCGTCAAAGGAAGAGAGGATGAATGCCTCATTTTGGCCTTAGAGAGGTTGGATTCACAGAAGTCACGTTTTCTCACAGCATGTTTCGTAAGGCTTTTCCAAGAGTATCTGGATATTCTATCAGAATCTATTATAAATAGACCTGAAAAACCTCTCCACTCTGAGTCTTTCCACGTGCAGACTGACCAGAAGTGGACATGAATGAGAGGATTTTTCAAGGTAAATGACAATAGTCATGGCTAAGACATAGAATTGCTGCAGATCGTGCTAGATGGAATGAGGAAACTGTCCTCTTCCGATACCTCTGTGAACCACATAGCGAGGTTTTTTTTTCTTCACTTTCAGAGAAGAATCACCTATGTATATATCTGCTATCAAAGAACGCAGTAAAAGGCTATACTCTGTCTCTACAAGGGGAATTAGAGATAACAGAGGATTAAGATCTTCGGGATCTATACGATACCGCAATACGACAAGAGTAGGATATCATGTACTTCGAATGGAATTTTTTTTTGTGGCCACAGATTCCGTGTTCCGACAAAATGGAACTGCTCCTCATCAAACTTCTTTGAGGAAGTTTATGAAGGAATTCTTTGTTTCTCTTAGCCCTAAACGACCAAGAAGACAAGTGAATTTTTTGTGCATTGGAATCTCGCATCAGATTCAATGGAGACTCGGCAATGGGTTCTTGCCAGCATAGTATGTCTGGCAAAAGAACTAAATCCCTCTATTCCTGACGCAACGCTTTCAGATAGAAGTTTAGTTGCCCAGGCAGGGTACTTACATTTTCATCTACAGAAGAAGAGATGGTTTTTAAACGTTTGCCTACAGAGTCTTCGGGGTGCGATGAGGGCTCAAAATGCTTCCCAGAAGGTATTCAGAAGAATACAATAAGAGCTAGAAATCAGGGTTCCGCCCAATTTCAGCTCAGTCTCTCCTTCGACTTCCAGACTCCTTCCCTTCCTTCGGGCAAGGATAGGGAAGATTCTGCAACGAGGAACCTCATCAACATGTAAGAAGAGATCTCGTTAGCAAAAGAAGTGTTCACGAAGGATCCTCCTCGGAGGAAGACTCTTCTCTCTCGTATTGTTAGATATCCTGTCGTCTACTGGGTGTAGCTGACTAAAATCACCTCCCCTTGCCAGGGGGCCAAAAGCTCAAAGGGGAAGAATTTCTTCCACCCTTCTCCAGTCTCCTGATAAACTATGTGGTTGTTCAGGACTCTCGGACAATGTAGCGCCAGCCAAGCGCCAAATGCCAATACAGGCGAAAAACGCCAGAGGCGGACAGTTCCAAGGAACTCTGTCATGGCCGGATACTGAGAAGGAGCGGGCCTCCAACCTAGAGGCGAACAAATCGGACAGATATAAGAGTGTCCGATGTGGACATCGCCAGACAGCCTAGAGACTCTTCCAAGCTCGAAGCTCCAGCAAGTGTGGAGGAGCCAAGCCAGGCGCGAGACGCCAGCCAGGCTCTAGGAGCCAGCCAGGCTCTAGGAGCCAGCCAGGCTCTAGAAGCCAGCCAGGCGCCATCCAGGTGCCAGGCTCCTTCAAGGCTAGGCTCCAGTCAGGATTGAGGATCCATCCAGGCGCAAGGCTCCTTCCAGTAAAGAGAAACCTAAAGCTCTGTCATGTAAGAGGGCTAGTCCCCATTGATATGATACAGGTAAGGCTCTGCCATGTAAGTGGGTCAGCCCCCATTGGCACGATCCGAGAAGGCTCTGTCGTGGTTAAGCGGGCATAGCCCCCATTGACATGATCCAGAAGGGTTTGTCAGTCATAGGTCCCTACCTCGCTGAAACTCTTGAGGCATGCAGACTCATAGACAGTAATCATGAAGTCTTCTGCCAAGCTCCAGGGCGCAAGGCGCCAGCCAGACGCAAGGCTCCAGCCAGGCGCGAGGCGCTAGCCAGGAGGGAGGAGCCAATCAGGCGCCAGCCAGGCGCGAGGCGCCAGCCAGGCGCGAGGCTCCAGCCAGGCTCTAGGCGCCATTCAGGCGCAAGGCTCCAGCCAGGCGCGAGGCGCTAGCCAGGCTCCAGGCTTCACCCAGAAGAGATCTATATCAAAGAATGCCCTGGCCTTCTTTGAGACAATGTGATCTCCTAAGCACTTGACAAGTGCATTGATGATTCCTTCAAACAGCTGAGAATTAAAAGCGCATGAAGTGCGAGCTTTTGTATTCTTGTTCTTTCCTTAACAATATGTCATAAGGACATATAGCTGTCACATACGGGAGATGCAACTCTGTGTTGACTTCCCATATCCGAAGGATGTCAAGATAACCTACGAGAGATCCTTCTCTCTTGGTTGATACGTGTCTGCGGATACATTGCTGGGATAAGGGAGACCGATACTGGATCCTTAAGCTAGTGGAGTTAAATTTTATTTTGTTAACGTCCGTGTTTTTTCTTTGGGTTGTTTGAAAGGAGTTTGGGGATAACTCTTTTCAACTTAAGCACTAACCCTCGTGTTAGGATCAGGTGATCGGGATCGGTGTTGTGCTCCTTAATTATGCCACTAGGCATAGGCATATTGTCATGTAAGAGGCTCTGTCGAGTAAATGGATAAGACCCCATCGACAGACCCACAAGAACTCTTAGCCATAGGTCACATCCTCGCTGAGGCTCTTGAGGCGAAGCAGATTCCTAGGCATTAGCCATGGAATCTTCCGCCTGAACAAGTAGGAACCAAGGTTTTATTTATTTATTACCTACAACGTATGTTGTTTACCTGTCTATTCAGTAAATAGTTGTCTCTTACCCACCACCAAGGGTGTCAATCAGCTAAGTATATATCTGCCGGGGAAGTTGCATGTACAAAAATGATATTGTTAGAATACAATAAAGTTTTGTACATACTTACCCGGCAGATATATACGATGAATGGCCCACCCAGCCTCCCCTCAGGAGACAGGTGGAAGAGAAAATCTGGTTCTAGAACGGGAACGGTTCCTATTCCTGCCACCCAGCGGCAGGGGGGTAGATCACCTGACCTACCTGCAGCGTGTGCCGCGAAATTCGAATTTCTGTCGGACGTCAGAGACATAAGCTAAGTATATATCTGCCGGGTAAGTATGTACAAAACTTTATTGTATTCTAACAATATCATTTTTCAATGTTTTCAGAGTTTATGTTTCAAATTCATCTTCAGTTATGATTGTTTTTGTAACGGAATGTCCATATGTGCTTCCTCCTGTCAATGTGAGATTCAGCTGTGTAATTTGTTTCACATATACTTACAAAGTAATTACAGATTGGAGCCCTCCCTCACTCTCCACTATTGGACATTAAGCACAAAAGCAGTGAGCTCCTCTGTTTTGTTGTTCCTTTTGTTCCCAATAGTGGGCAGTTTAGTCACCTACACAAAACACAATTGATTCACTACCCGCTAGCTTCAAATTTTAGCTGTCGCATATTTTATCATGAAAATACCATTTTAAAAGCTAAAGGAAATATCAGTCATTTATTTTGTTGAGGTTAACATTATTATGATAATGTACTAATTTCTTTCAACAAGGTGTATATACATTTGTATTTTACTAAGGAGTATATTCTGTTACGAAGTTGGCTCAGTTTTTGAAGTTCTGTAACAACTACTTACTGGTGAGTATGCGTTAGTACTACCACTCACCTGGCTGTATACCCTCTCTTTCCCTAGCTACCATCAAGAGAACTCTTCACGGCTCTGCAGTCACTTTTGCATGATTTTGGCTGTTTAAATGCATGTTTTACATCACTTGCTAATTTTTTTTTTTTTTTTTTTTTTTTTTTTTTTTTCACATCAGTGTGTGAATCTGTGTGAGAAAGTTGACTGTATAATTAGATGTAGTACTGGGTGACGTAGGCATGTGTATGGCAGGTTCATCCCTCCCCCTTCCCCATGACATAGAGCCTCACTAGTCTTGTGCTTTTGAAATTGCACTAAGGATTTAGCTTGTAAGGAGAATGATGGCAACACTCAGTGGGAGGCATTTAGGTCCATGAGGAAGAGTACAAAAAAAACTTCTTTGATGTTGTCAGGTAGTAACAGCTTTCCCTTCAGCCTGAAAGCTCTTTCTAGTACCTACCCTGCCAAGACTGTTCTTAGACCAGGACCAAGAGATATCTTCCTTCACTCTCCCCTTGTATTGAGTCAGTTTTCCTGCCAGTGAGCGTCACACTTGACTAGACCTTACTCCAAACTTCCTATGGAGCTGCAGGAGGTGATGAAGGTTCTCTGGTTGTCGTTCCGGTTTCATGGAAAGCTTGTTTGCTGTGTTCCTGCTGTCTGTGGCATTAGCCATTGTAACTCCAACTATTGCTTTTCTTGATGCACCAAGTACAGGAGCTCTTTCCCTGGGGAAATAATTTGTTGATTCATCTAAACTTCCTGGAGTTAGGGTCTCATTCAGAAACCAGACTTTGGAATAGGCTCCAACTAAAGGAGTATGTGTACATGTATAAAGAATGAAGGTTTGTATGTGTCATTAGAGGCTATTGCAATTTTTTTTAATGCATATTGCATTTTTCCTTGATATACTAACCTGAAGTCTTTTATATACTTTCCATCTCTAACCATCCATGGAATTGTAAATGTAACTGAATGAAAAGTTTGGCTTGCATCCCAAATGTTGTTAAGCTCTTTGACTGAACCAGCTTTGCACCAGAGTACTCCTTTATATATGTAAAAAAAAAAATAAAACTTGCCGTAAAAAATTATTTACTAACTAGTAAAGTTTACTTATTCAGCTCTGGATCAGAAAGAAGCAGTAGGTATTCCAAGTCACGTTCAGCAAGAAGCAGCCAGGATAGAGACTACAGTAGTAGAGGATCGACAAAAGATCGAGAAAAGAAAGAAGTGGAAAAAGAAAAAGAAAAAGTTAAATCCCCTTCACCCCCTCCAGTAAAACAGAAAGTAGTTGAGCAGAAAGGTAAGAAAATTACTCATAAAATGGCTATTAATTTCACACATATGAATTTGTTAATAAGATTTTAGATATTAGAAAACTTAACCTGGCAATCTAATTGAAATTATGACTGTATTGATGATGGTATTAGATTTCTTATAGTATTCAGATTTATATAGTTGTTTTGTAAATACCTCTGTTGGAGATTGACCGTCAATCAGTTCTTAATGAGAAGGTGAGTTGTAAGTAAATTCTTGACAAAAAATACAAATGGAGGGTACCATGTTATATGACTTGTTTAAAAACAATATTTTCATTATCTGGATAAACTAATCCCTTATAATATCAGTGTTACACCCCTCAAATTCATCAGATTGTTTCTGATATTAGAACTTTTGAGCATATTTTTTACATATAAATCCAAATATATGGCATTTTTATTGTAGTGTCTTACCGAACAATTATAGAGCCGTGATTTCCACGAGCGGCAGGATACTAAATTCAAATTTAGCGCGTCGGCGTCACCAACACTGGTGGTGATGACGTCATCTCCCTCCACTCGCGGGAGAACCAGGTACAACTGCCCAGGTGAATTCAATTCTTTTCCTGCCGGCGTCCGGTGAACATCGGTGGTCGGTGCGGTTGGATGACTTTGCTTCGCTTTTTTTCTTGTGGAATTGATCTTCGGAATTGGTGAAGTACTCTTTTTTGGCGTTGTGGTTATTTTGCTTTTTATTTAGGCGTTGCCATGTCGGATTCTAGTCCGTCGGGAGTTAGGTTTTGCATCTCAGGATGTAAAACTAGATTATCCAAGTTAGAATATGATTCTCACACTAAATGTGTTAAGTGTAGGGGACAGGTTTGTTCAGCAGATCGAACAGAGGATTCACATCACCTCTCGTGTTATTCACGTCTCCTTAGATTTCTTCTGGTATCTTATCCAGATTATTTTGAGAAAGCGGCCCCGCGCTCCCCAACTTCGACTTTTTTGATGAGGAGGAAAACTTCAGACCCTCTCCTCCCAAAACTTGTTCTATCTAAAGCGGTTAGACATTCGTTGAAAGAGACGGAGAAATGGATGTCTATGAAAAGAGACTTAGGGAAGGCTCTTTTTGCTTACCCTCCCTCTAAGTTGCTTCGTAAGAGGTATAGGTTTTATGTAACTGGGGAAGCTCCTTCTCTGGGAGTTTCTGCCTCCTCCCAGGGAGACTTCTCCAGTTTAATCGACTCCTCTAGAAGATCTGCTTTCGCCGCAGCGAAAGTTTTCTTTACAGCGCCTGAGTTGGACCACGTTGTAAAGAATCAATTTAAACTTTTGGAAGTCTTTAGCTTCCTTGATTGGACTATTGGCGCTTTAGCAGCCAAGATCGAAGACTGTCCTTCTCTTTCTCAGGAGTTAGCGGAGGATTGGATTGGTGTTCTGTCCTGTGCGGACAAATCCATTAGGGATGGATGTGATGAGTTAGCTTCGCTCATCGCCTTTGGTACCCTTAAGAAAAGGCAACTTTGGTGCTCCTTTGCTTCTAAAAGGGTTACGTCCCAACAGAAGTCTGCTCTCTTGTTTGCTCCTTTTGTGAAAGATAACCTCTTTCCAGACGATGTAGTGTTGTCAATTTCGTCTGCGCTAGATAAGAAATCTACTTCGGATTTACTGGCACAGTCTACTAAGAGACCTAAAGCTCCTGTGGAGACTGTTCCTTCGGTTTCTCCTCTGGCCCAAGCGCCTTTTCGAGGGGGAGAAAACCCAAGCGCTTCTTTCGGCCGAAGTCGAATTTGCGACCCTCAGTCTAAAGGCCATCGGTCCAATGGTTAACAAACCTTCCAAATGAAAGCTCGGTTCTTCATGCACCAGTGGGAGCCAGGCTGGCGCTGTTTTGGGAGGAATGGGAAACAGAGGAGCAGAAGCCTGGGTAGTGCAAGTACTCAAGTTCGGCTATCGTATTCCTCTCGTTTCACCTCCCTCGCTCTCACCTGTGCCAATTCCATTCCAGGCATACTCTCCGGGCTCAGACAAATTTCTGGCGCTAGCCGCAGAAGTGGAAGCGCTTGTTCTCAAAGAAGCGATAGAACAGATAGAAGGGGATTTTCCTCCAGGCTTTTACAATCGCCTTTTTGTAGTTCCCAAGTCATCAGGGGGCTGGAGGCCGGTTTTGGATGTGAGCGCCCTGAACTTGCATGTCCAGAAAACAAAATTTCATATGGAGACCACTCGGTCGTTCTGGAGTCCATCAGACAGGGGGATTGGATGGTCTCTCTGGACATGCAAGACGCTTATTTTCACATTCCGATACATCGCGAATCTCGGAAGTACCTGAGGTTCATGTTCGAAGGCAAGGTGTTTCAGTTTCGGGCGCTTTGCTTCGGACTAGCGACCGCTCCTCAAGTTTTCACCAGGGTTCTATCCCCGATAGGAGCTGGCTGCACATATTAGGAGTAAGAATCTCCCTCTATCTGGACGATTGGCTTCTCCGGTCGGAATCAGAGAGTCGGTGCATGAAGGACCTTGGAACAACTCTGGATCTTGCCAGAAAGTTAGGAATTCTGGGTCAACAAACAGAAGTCCCAGTTGGTTCCATCTCAGAGCATCCTTTATTTGGGGATGATTCTGAATGCTCAAGTTTTTCGGGCTTTTCTGTCCCCGAAGAGGGTTCAAGGCTGTCTGGAGACAGTTTCAGGAGTTCTTGGACAAAAAGGTAAGTTCTGCCAATCAGTGGATGAGGCTCCTGGCAAATTGACGTCAGTGGAGAAATTTGTGACGTTGGGAGACTGCACATGAGACCTCTGCAGTTTTTCCTGAGAGCCTCTTGGTGCAGGAAGACACAACCAGACTCGATTACCTTTCCTGTGTCACAGATCAAATAAAAGAGGACCTAAGGTGGTGGCTCTCTCGAGCAAGGTTGGAAGAAGGGTTAGATTTACGACCCATCCTCCCGAACCTACAGTTCTTTTCCGACGCATCGGACACAGGTTGGGGAGCCCTACTGGGAAATCAACGGACTTCAGGAGCTTGGTCGGAGAAGGAGAAGAGTTCCACATAAATGTAAAGGAACTGTTAGCAATTTTCTTGGGGCTCAGACAGTTTCGGAGCTTAGTAGAAGGTCGAGTAGTGGCAGTGCATTCCGACAACTCCACGGCTCTCTCGTACGTGCGGAAACAGGGGGGACTCAGTCTTTCTCTCTGTACGAAGTATCCAAGGATCTCCTCCTGTGGTCAAACGAAGCGAAGGTTCAGCTAGTCCCGAGATTTGTTCCGGGAAAGATGAACGTCCTGGCGGACGAGTTAAGTCGTCAACAGCAAGTGTTACCTCTGGAGTGGACTTTGGACAACAAGATTTGTCAGAAACTTTGGCGCCTTTGGGGTACGACCGTCAATAGACCTGTTCGCGACATCAAGGAACAACCGTCTTCCTCTCTTTTGTTCGCCAGTCCCAGATCCTCTAGCTTGGTCGGTGGACGCAATGCTGTTGGATTGGTCGGGTCTGGAAGCTTATGCATTCCCTCCGTTCGGTCTAATAAGAGAGGTGCTGAACAAGTTCATGTCGCACAGCAATGTAACGCTAACGTTAATCGCTCCCTTTTGGCCCAGGAAAGAGTGGTTCCCGGACCTTCTCCAGTTGTTAGTAGACTTCCCCAGACTTCTTCCTCCAGAGAAGTGGCTTCTCAAACAACCTCACATCAAGAGGTTCCACCAAAACTTGTCCGCTCTAGCTCTGACAGGGTTCAGACTGTCCGGAATCTTGTCAGAGCGAAAGGATTTTCAAGAAGAGCTGCAGAAGCTATCGCTCGTTGTAGGAGAGAGTCTTCTAACAAACTCTATCAAGGGAAGTGGAGAATCTTCAGAGAGTGGTGTAGAAGTGCTAAAGTCTCTACTTCTGCGACCTCTTTAACAGAAATAGCAGATTTTCTTCTATTTCTTAGGAACTCTAAGAAACTGGCTCCTTCGACGATCAGAGGATATAGAGCCATGCTCTCTTCGGTTTTTTGACATCGAGGTTTGGATATTTCCTCCAATTCAGATCTGTCGGACCTCATTAGGTCTTTCGAAACCACTAAGCTCCCGCAAGATACAGTGGCTTGGAACTTAGATGTGGTGCTTAAGTTCCTCATGGGGCCACCGTTTGAGCCTTTGAAGTCGGCTTCACTCAGGAACTTGACTAAGAAGGCACTCTTTCTTATTGCACTAGCTTCTGCTAAGCGTGTCAGCGAATTGCACGCTATAGACAAAAGAGTCGGTTTCTCTCAAGGCAATGCTGTATTTTCGGTATCTTTGACCTTTCTAGCCAAAAATGAGAATCCTTCTAATCCTTGGCCGAGGAGTTTTGTGGTAAGGAACTTATCTGATTTGGTTGGACATGAGGAGGAAGAAAGGCTCTTATGTCCAGTCAGGGCTATTAAGCAGTATCTGTTTGCCACTAAGGGTATTAGAGGACAATCTTCTAAGCTCTGGACCTCGGTTCAAAATCCCTCTCGTCCTCTTTCTAAGAATGCTATATCGTTCTTTATTAGAGAGCTTATCAGGGAAGCTCACTCGCAGTCCGAGAACGACAATCTTTCCGTTCTGAGAGTTAAAGCTCACGAGGTTAGAGCAGTGGCAACTTCTTTAGCATTCAGAAAGAATTTATCTTTAGCTTCGATTCTTCAGAGCACGTTCTGGAGATTGAATTCGGTTTTTGCGAGTCATTATCTCAAAGAGATAGAAACGGTTTTCGAGAATTGTAAAACGTTAGGTCCGGTGGCGGTTTCTGGCATGGTGTTGGGAGAAACGGCACAGGGGTCGTCACCTCTATGCTAACTTTTCACCTTGAATAGGTTGTCGAGTTCAAGGGAAGCTGGGGGTACTGAGTACCTGGGATACTCACCAGTCTGTTAGGTCAGATTTTACAATGGTTGGGTATATATGTTTTTAAATCTGGTGTTGGTGACAAATGTTTTGTATGATTGAATTTCTGGTCTTAGCCCAGGGCAAGGGCAATCTTTGTTGTTACTATCCTCCGTCAGTCAGCCTTGACTCGCTTGAACTACGGAAGGATTCCACTCCTGTAGAGGCTAACTTTGGTCAAATTCCAATTCCTCTACATAGTAAGAAGAGCACCGACCAGAGGCAGTAACGTCTGCTGTAGCTCTCTTACAAGTAGGTACAACAGACACCTTGAGTGTTTACTGGTATTGCAATAAATGTAACCATTTAAAAATACTAGTGGTCCACTGAATCCCACCTTCCCATAAATGTGTAATCAGCTCTATAATTGTTCGGTAAGACACTACAATAAAAATGAAATTTTCATTGTTAAAATGAAGTTTTATTGTATACTTACCGAACAATTATGATTATACCCACCCTCCTCCCCTTAGGTGGACGGACGGGCAGAAAGAATTGGATTCACCTGGGCAGTTGTACCTGGTTCTCCCGCGAGTGGAGGGAGATGACGTCATCACCACCAGTGTTGGCGACGCCTACGCGCTAAATTTGAATTTAGTATCCTGCCGCTCGTGGAAATCACGGCTCTATAATTGTTCGGTAAGTATACAATAAAACTTCATTTTAATAATGAAAATTTCATATTTTCTGCCCTTTTCAATTGTCCAATAATATTCATTTTA
>NC_087201.1:124384330-124459330 GCF_015104395.2 Macrobrachium nipponense
TAGATCTAGGGTACTTATCCGTGGCGGCCTAGACTATGGCAGTTGCGGTTCTTCTAAGCAGTTTTACCTACTGAACAAGAATTTTATGTAAGATTTATTCGGACGACTGTAACTAACACTCCGGGGCCAGTACTAAACACGGCGAAATACATTGGACGCCCTAATCCCTAGTGGATGTCGTATCCGTGGTTACGTTCCTTGCAGTCCGTGCGGACTGCTTCTGTAGAAATAGGTACCACTGGATCCACTACAAGTCGGTTGTTCCCCCTACTTTGAAAGGAGAGTAGAGGTCTCGAGGTGTTGTGTGTTAAAGTACTTTTTTGGAGGGTGGATCTACAAGAGGCCAAGACTGGATCAGTTAGTCCACTTGGTTGTTTCCCCTAGTAGCCTAGTACGGACAGTAGCATGGTCCTTCCTTAGCTAGGTAAGACAAAGAAATGATAGGTAGGCTAATTATGGACTTGGGTAGGTAACTCAAATCCAATTAGGCTACCATTTATAACGTCAGGCGCAATATTGGCTACTACGCTAATACCTATAACTTGAAATTAAGACCTGCAATTTTCATCACAACAAATGACACCGATTTGGGTACCTAGTAGTTAGGTAGTACCTATACTAGTACTACCTAAGCTTAAAAAGGACCAAGGCTTGGAGTGGGCGAACTTGCAAAAGCCTATAATAACACTACAACGACAAAAAACATGAAAAATTACGCTAAACGAAACACACACGATGTTAAAACTCACAAAATATTACTGGACTTACAATATTTTTATCGGTCTAAACACTGTAACCGCAAATGACGATGACAGTTTGACTTACCTTTGAATCGCAGACGACATTCAGGCAGGAACATAAGGAATAGACTCTCTCGAAATCAAAACATTAAATTTTTAAACAAAAGAGCATCGACTTTTTAAGGTAAAGTGTTTAATATTATGAATAAGCATTCAGATAACTTGGATATGACCTTTCTATATAAGTAAATCAGTATATGGATTAATACGCCAATCGCAAATTAACTTGTTAAACTAAATGTATTAAGTCAATATGTAATGCTTTTTGTTCTATTTTATCATCAACCTTTTAAATAATGTTCTCCAAAGTTTTATTGTGCTTACTCTTACGTGAGGACTAAAAAAAATGGTATACAAGGTATTGTTCTTTGCCGGCAATGACTACTCTTCTGTCTGTCATTAATCGGTTGTCCAAGCAATTTATTCCCCCCCGGATGTAAGTTTGTGTTCATTGCTATTGATATTTAACTGTAACTGAAGATAGTAATGGAAAAGGGGAGACTATCCCTCTTCCTAATCAAGTATAATAATCGCATCTCAAAGCTCTCCTGGTGGGATCAAGTTCAGTGCAATCTATAAGAAACATACAGTAAATTCTCGGAAGGTCGTCATTATGATCACAAAACTTATGATGAAAATGAAATCTAGAAATCCGTTAATAATATTTTGCTGCAGTTTATGGCATTTAATTCTAAACGGCACACTAATCTCTAGCCAACGGACGATGACTGTGAAATTGTTTTGTTCTCTCTATATCTATGGTTTTGCCAGTACCTAATAACAATACCTGTACAATACAGCCCAAAGCCTGTCAGACGAACAATTTCTTAAATTAAAATACCCAAAAGTACGCAACTGTTGCTGATTCACTCACTGTAGTTGAGTTGAATAGTATAGAATTTAGGCCAAGCACTGGGACCAATGAGAGCATTCAGCGCTGAGATGGAAATTGACAGTAAAAGGTTTGTAAGGTGTAACAGGATGAAAACCTCGTAGCTGCACTATGAATCAAGTGTTAGGAGAGGGTGGAAAGTAAGATGAAGAAAGAGATTTATGTAAATGACACTCAATCTTATAGCTCCAGTAATGACACAGAGGATATACTACAAATGAATGAAAGGTATTCACGCAGCTAAAACTGAATATATGTTGGTGGGGAACAAAAACAAGTTAAGCCATAATGTAATGCCGGTGAATTTTGGTAGTGATTTAGTCTAGATTAGTAATAAAGTCTTGACATTGTGCGATGCTTGGCTGTAATTTGTCTCATTGCTCAGATCAATATTATCGTAAGGGTTACTGAGTCTATCATCATGAACATTGTTACTGACTGTTATTGATGAAAAAGGCCCGCGTGGGGGCGGTTACCCCCTTCAATGTTGATTTTAAGTTGGTAAAAATGGACGGTAATTGTTCTTTAAATTCCTGTACCATAATGTGTGTATATATGTATGTAAATAGGAATATCTTACTGTATAATACAACAGTGTAATATGAAGATAGGCTAAAAGGCCCATAAAACACCATTTAAACTTGCAACCATATATTTCAAGCACTTCCTTCTGTGTCCCTGTTCACTGGTAAAATATGGACAGTTGATGTCTCACAAGGGTATAGACTAAGATTATATAAGATATATAATTTATATAATATATAATATATATAATATTATATTTATATATATATATAATTAATATATAGGTTATATATATCAATTCAAGCTACAAATGTCCTTTAATACTACATTCACTTTTACCTCCCAAATGATATATTTTCATATATTTACCGAAGGGGAATTTTTTAGTTGATAATAATTTCGTCCCCCCATGGGATCGAACCACCGTCCAAGTGGCGGGACGAAATCAGGACAGTCAGTGACGCTATCCAATCAGCAACAGAGACGCTGTTGGCTGATTGGATAGCGTCACTGACTGTCCTGATTTCGTCCCCGTCCACTTGGACGGTGGTTCGATCCCATGGGGGGACGAAATTATTATCAACTAAAAAATTCCCCTTTGGTAAATATATGAAAATATATCATTTGGGAGGTAAAGTGAATTTAGATATTAAAGGACATTTGTAGCTTGAATTGATATATAATGGATCACGGTTCGATGTGATAATTATTCATATATATATATATATATATATATATATATATATATATGTATATATATATATATCTCATTCGAGCTACAAATGTCCTTTAATATCTAATTCGTTCTACTTCGGACGTTATCAAGTCGGCCTTTCTGTTGGCCGACTTGATAACATCACAAGGACGTCCTGATTTCGTTCCCATCCACTGGACGGTGGTTCGATCCCATGATTTTGAGGACGAAATTATTATCAACTAAAAATTCCCCTTCGGTACATATATGAAAATATATCAATTCCGAAGTAGAGCGAATTAGATATTAAAGGACAATTGTAGCTCGAATGATCTATATGAATCACGGTGATGATTGTGATAATTATATATATATATATATATATATATATATATATATATATATATATATATATATATATATATTATATATATATATATATATAAGCAGATGCAGGTGTGGCAGTCTCGGTTGGTATGCAGGTGACCATTGACCCAGATAGGATGGAAATAAATTAACTATAAATAGTTTTCGATCCAGAATGAAACCCGGATGTAAACACGGAAGTCAGCCATGATAAGAACAATTTTTCGGATATTTGCAATGATATTGTAGTACTATGGTAAACACTTGCAGTGTGTTTGAGTGCCTCAATAGGTGAAACAGAGACGGCAATTTGCATTACTCAGTCCCTGCTGTTGTGAGAAACTCAAAAGATTAGTGAAAGGAGAGCACTGTGGATTTCCAGGATAAACGGGGAAATGTTTCAGCCGTCAAGACACGAAAATCTGCTCAGATCACATTAAGAGTGACGAGTACTATTAACTGTTAGTGTAATTAATGATAATGTTGAATAATTAAAGAAGCCTAGCTAGGGCATATATTTCATAGAGTAATTAATTAACTGCCAGTGTGCTCTCTGTCAAATGATAGATGATTTATAGTCGTTTGGAAGTTATTTTGTTCAAATCTTTAAAACTTGAAGTAGTGGATAGTGAATTAAGTATTTGTTAAAGTTGGTATTAAATATCAAAAGTGCAAAAAATGGCTACTGTTGTGGAAAATTTCCCCACGACTAAGTAGCATTTATAGTATGTCCCTGGATGGGGTGCGACTTATGATGATTTGGCCGGAAATTAAACTATGTATAAATTCAACGTACAATTTACACGGAAATCAAGTTTAAAACAATCGCCAACGAGGTCCCAATTCCACATATGGGCAAGAAATGAGTAAAAAAAATCCATGCAAAAAATCCCATGACATCAATCTCTAAAAGTGTCACCGTGTGCTCACAAAAAAAAAACTTATTTGTGCAATATTTTGCCTTTTCGATATCTTCAATATCGACATTCACATGAGCTGCAATATTTCATATGTCCAAAATCACAACCACCACTTAAATCTATGGAGGGATATTTGTTAAATCGCATCTCAGAGGGTAACAAAGGCAACTATTCCTTTATTATTGACAAGTTAGTTTATTATTATATATCTTTCACGTACTGCAGGCTCCAGAGACTCGGTGTAATCAATCTTCTGTTTATGAATTGTCCTTACTTGCCATTTTTCGTGATATGGTTCATATTTCCTTAGAATGACAACGAAATTGGACATTTCCTTCATTTACAATGTTTGACCTAAAAGATGCCGGCGGCTTATCAGGCGCTCGTCAGCTGTGACGTCATAGGAAAACTTTCTATTCCCTAGTGTTTTCTGTTTTCTGGCATCATTAACTTCCGACAATCCGGTGGTCGTATTTTCTGGAACACCTGCTTGAGAAGACACCTCAGGATTATCTCGTCGATGTCATCTGATTTCCAATTAATGTCTCTTAACAGGTTCATATTGTTGGTTTGATTGACGATAGCAAATTCCAGCATCTTCCTTTCGTACAGACAGTTACTTTGGAATTTTTCAAATGGGAAGTAGATAGAAAATTTCCTTCCTAAATGTACTAATTATAAGAGAACAGAACAGATATGCTTTCACACTATACAGGAAATTCACTTTCGCTGTTACTTATATTAATTTCCTAAGCTACCACGATGTCTCCGTAAAGATCATGGTCGGGTGCAACCTATTCCTCAGAGGGCTTAGGCCGGCCACTCACGTCAGATGGGATTTGTCATGCCCGATCGAAATGGGAGGGGTTTAAGCAAGTTTGAATGTGAGTAAGGTGTTTTTAGTCAAGTCAGATCTGATCAAGCGGGGCAGTCAAACCTGACAGTTGAGGTTTGAATGAGCAACTCACGGTCCGACACGACAGTCAAATAGGGGGTTTTCAGATTAAGTCGTTCAGAACTGATAGTTTGACCGTGAGTGGTGTCTCGACGAGGCTTGATGAACTAGGAGGTTCATTTACCAAGAAACGGCACAGAAGAGGATATCGTTCAACATGTAAGACTTTCAATAGATAAAGAGTTCTGGATGGGGTTCTTCCGAGATTTATAAGTCGTAGCAATGTTTGTGGAATATAAAAAGTAAAGAATATTGAGACAAACACAAAAGAAATGCAGCTTATCAATCGATATTTGTGAAACTAAAGAAAAAGTGTCCTGGTGCAATGAAAGAGGCGGTGAACAAGAAGATAAATAAATAATAAATATAAGACCTTCATATCGGAAAGAAAGGAAAGTAGAGCATCTAAGAAATCAGGAAGTGGTGCATAAGACGTTCCGTCCCTTAGACATGATATATTTACATATTTTTCTAATTTCTTTACACACTGAATTTTGTAAGATTTTATACAATTGCAATTGACCTTATGAGTGTAAACAAAATAAAATTACATTAAACTTTCATTCACCACTGTGATGTTGGAGACCGAAGGATGTAGCGTTTCTAGATCCTAGAGTAATGACAAGGTTTCAAAGTACCAAATTATTAATATATATATATATATATATATATATATATATATATATATATATTATATATATATATATATATATATATCTATATATATATATATATATATATATACATACATATCATATACTACATACATATATATATACATATATATATATATATATATATATATATATATATATATATATATATATAGTATATATATATCTATATATATATCATCATACTATACTATATATATATATATATATATCTATAATATATATATATATATATATATATATATATATATATATATATATATTATATATATATATATAGATATATATATTATATATATATATATATATATATATATATATATATATAGTCTGTATGTATATATATTATATATATATAATATATATTTATATAATAGTATATATATTATAATATATATAGTATATATATATTATATATATATTTATATATATAGTATGTATGTATGTATGTATGTATGTATGTATGTATGTATGATGTGTATGTATATATATTATATATATATATATATATATATATATATATATATAAAGGTTTTTTGCCACGAAGGAAAAAATGATAAAGCAAGATAGCCGAGTACTTTCGGTCCTGTTCGGACCCTTTACTGAAGGCAAACTGATTTTACAGAGAACAACATAGTCAAAAGAAGGCTTAATATCCAAACTGACACTACAAGATTAGCAATAAGGGCGATTTTCACTCTACAGAAAGGAGGAGCAGCCTGAGGGTAGCCACACCTTGAAGGATACACGCAGTAAACAAGTGATTCTTCCAGAAAAACAGTACATTTTGAAAAAACACAGGAGCATATACAATTTAATATCATGAATTTTACACAAATTTTCCCCAAAAAATTATTATTAATGAAAAGATGAAAGAAAATATAAATATATATATATCGAGCAAGAGAAAGAGGGAGAGAGAATATCGAACCAGAGAGAGAGAGAGAGAGAGAGAGAGAGAGAGAGAGAGAGAGAGAGAGAGAAAGAAATAATAACTATATACATGTGGGACTAATTTATTAGTAGTTCATTTATTTTAAGGTCCTTCATAAACATCTTACAAATATATGGGTCCAAATGGTACATTCCCAGACTAAGATTTAGGTTGTTTTTATTAGTGATTTGTATAATTGCCGATTCCAGTAAATTTCTTGAAACATATCATTAGATCTAGCAATTACCGAGGTATCACCCCAATTAATACAATGAGGTTTTTCACTCAGATGAATAAACAGTGCATTAACGAATTTTCTTCAATTATATTAAAACGTCACATTGCTGCCGCGAAAATGGAGGAAAAGGAGAAATTTAAAGAACTGGTAAAAGCTCGACGTAACTTCAACTACTCGATTCCCGCTGATTGGAAACACGCATTAAGGCAAGAAATATATGGAAAACTTCGTAGAACTACAGACACTTTGATTAGAAAACTGGACAGAAAATTAAACAACCTTATCAACGACAGTGATTGGACCAATAATGCTAGAAGTGATTGTGTGGTGAATTTATCGAGCAAACAAATAAGTGATAATGCAGTGCGTGCATTAGGCTTTGGGTTGTCTTTCTTCATTTGTAACAAACCCTCAGCTTTATCAATAGCGACATCTCTATATAAGTTTGAAAAATACTGTGACCTACCACAAAATCATTTAGACATTATCAAAGGCATGATATATAGTGCTACGCATGCCTATCATGAAAATAACTTCCCCGCTCGCTACAGAAAAAGTTTAAAAGAATTGAAGAATGATAATAGCTTACACATTACCAAGGCTGATAAATCCAATAGTTTAGTGGTTCTTGACAAAACTGACTACATATCACGCATGCATACTTTACTAGAGGATGAAATAACTTACAAAAAAACTCGCAAAAATCCGTTGGACCAAGTAATAAAAAACTTTAATATCAATATCAAACAAATTCTTAAAGATAAAAAAGAACTTTTGTGTAAGTTAACTGTAAAGTGTCCCTCATTACCTTATTTATATGGCCTAGTCAAAACTCATAAGGAAAACAAACCTATGCGCCCAATTATTAGTACTGTAGGATCAATTGCTTATAAACTATCTAAATATCTTACTAAACTGTTATCCCCGCTACTAGGAACTGTATCTAATTCACACATCCGGAATTCTCTTGATCTTGTGGAAAAATTAAATAACATTGTACTAAACCCTAGCGATATTTTTGTCAGTTTTGATGTATGTTCTTTGTTTACTAAAGTCCCTATTGACTCTGTGCTAGAATATTTAAGTAATGAACTTGTACTGCATGAATTGCCTATGTCCGTTAGTCACATAATTTCCTTGATTAGGTTATGTATTTGTGATTGCAGATTTATTTTTAATGGAGAATATTACCAACAAATATTTGGTATGGCCATGGGTAACCCTTTATCACCTCTCCTTTCAAACTTATATATGGAATTTTTTGAGAGACAACACCTCCCGAATATCACACTTATCCCCTTAAAATGGTACCAATATGTCGACGATATCTTAGTAGTCTTACCTGTTGGTATCGATGTAAATGATTTACTGTCTAAATTGAATAATTTAGTGCCATCCATAAAATTCACTGTTGAAATTGCAAATAACAATGTCATCCCTTTCCTAGATGTATTAATACATAGAGAATCTTTCCAATGTAAATTCAGTATTTATAGAAAACCCACAAATAATTTAACATATGTACATTTTTATTCTGGCCACCATCTTAATATTAAAATTTCAATTTTTCTTCTATGTTCCTACGCGCTTTGCGTATCACGAGTCCACAATATCTGGACTAAGAAATAGAATACATAAAAAAGATAGGAAACGATATCTGCTACCCACCTCATTTAATTGATTTGTTATCAAAAAGCTCACAAAAAGTTTTAGTGTTGCTATTAATGAAAAAGAAATGCCTAAAAATGTACTTAGCTTACCTTACTTTCGTGGTTTTGAAAACATTAACTCAATATTTAAATCGTTTAATGTTAATGTAGTGTTCTCTTATAACAATACCATTAAAGATATGCTAATTAAGAATAGTCCCGTAACAAATAACAACATCATTTACAAAATTCCTTGTAAGGATTGGCCATTGTTTTACATTGGTCAGTCAAGTAAAAATTTATGTGTACGTATTAAGCAGCATATGTATTCAGTTATCACAGCCCAGACTTCAAATGCACTGTTTATTCATCTCAGTGAAAAATCTCATTGTATTAATTGGGGTGATACCTCGGTAATTGCTAGATCTAATGATTATGTTCCAAGAAATTTACTGGAATCAGCAATTATACAAATCACTAATAAAAACAACCTAAATCTTAGTTTGGGAATGTACCATTTGGACCCATATATTTGTAAGATGTTTATGAAGGACCTTAAAATAAATGAACAACTAATAAATTAGTCCCACATGTATATAGTTATTATTTCTTTCTCTCTCTCTCTTTCTCTTTATCCCTCTCTCTCTCTCTGTGTGTGTGTGTCTCTTTCTCTTTATCCCTCTCTCTCTCTCTCTCGTTCGATATATATATATTTATATTTTCTTTCATCTTTTCATTAATAATAATTTTTTGGGAAAATTTGTGTAAAATTCACGATATTAAATTGTATATGCTCCCGTGTTTTTTTCAAAATGCACTGTTTTTCTGGAAGAATCACTTGTTTACTGCGTGTATCCTTCAAGTGTGGCTACCCTCAGGCTGCTCCTCCTTTCTGTAGAGTGAAAATCGCCCTTATTGCTAATCTTGTAGTGTCAGTTTGGATATTAAGCCTTCTTTTGACTATGTTGTTCTCTGTAAAATCAGTTTGCCTTCAGCAAACAGTACTCGGCTATCTCGCTTTTTCATTTTTTCCTTCGTGGCAAAAAACCTTTATTTATACAAGCATCACGTTTTATATACTTCGTGATCAAGTTATTCATATATATATATATATATATATATATATATATATATATATATATATATATATACTATATGCTTAAAAAATCACAGTAGATGCACGTGACTTCATAAATAAGCGAATACCACGGAAATTGATGGTCGGTCAGGAATCCAAGCGCTTTTGTCTTTATTCCAGACATCGTCACAAGGAGCTCCTTGACGATGTCTGAATAAAGACGAAAGCGCTTGGATTCCTGACTATCAATTTCCCGTGGTATTTCGCTTATATATATATATATATATATATATATATATATATATATATATATATATATATATATATATATATATATTAATGTATGCTATACAATACCTCAAGTAATCTCTCAAAACAAAAAACAAAACTGGTGCCTTGCTCAGGCCGTTTAATCAGTTATATTCCAAAGTAAAAGGAAAATAAGAAAATAAACTGGGGATATTTCTTAACGAAATAAGAATTATGCTAAAGAGCTCATAAATTATAATATGATTTAAAGGAGAACTGGAGACAATGCAATGGTATAATCATAATGGGAGGTAATGAAAACTCCCCCACACCGTTATAATTTTCCTGTAGGTACTTGGTGCTGATTGCGAAGTAGTGTGGCGCAATGACTGGTTACACAAAGATTTATTATCTTTTTACTTTTATAATTTCCCACACTAATTTTATACACAATGAACTATTTGGTATAGTTGTAGAAGAGTCAATTTTTTTGAGTTTCTAAAAGCTAGTTTATTTTTTATCAAAGATACAAATATGTATAGATACATGAGTTTTATTTATCTTTATATTATGTAGTCTTTGCAGAGTGTTGTCCAAATAGCTTAACATGTCTCCAGCATGACTCTTCCAAGAGCTTTGGGCAATATGGCCACACTCAGTTTTATATCCGACAAGAACAGTCAGTCGCTAAGTAGCCTAATGTGGCACTTGGCCTTTCATATGGGTTGTGGATTCGTCATGCATGTGTACTTTTGCCCAACCGTTATAATCTTTCTATAAAATTGAATGTTGCCTCATCCACCCTTACGTTTATCATAGCAATACCAGGGAGCTACCTGTATTGCCTTTAAAAGCAATAAATGTGAGTTTTGCTCTCTTCAACAACCAATCATTGACCCAATATTCTTTTTCGTGGCTTTTTTACTTCATTGTTATACTGGGTGCAACGGCACAGTCTGAGCATATATAGTTCATTATCAGATATTCCCTCCGCCACTTCCGTACAGTATGGCTGCCAACTTAAGGCCCCGTCCATTCGGTTGAGCTTTGGTCGACGAACTTTGTCCGATGTGACGTCAGAAGCAGAGAAACAGCGAGAAAAGTCAGAACCTTGCCGCAGTTTCTCCGCTTCTGACGTCACATCGAACAAAGTTCGTCGAGCAGAGCTCGGCCGTGTGGACAGTGCCTTAGACTGACTACTTTGTTCAGAGCGGGCAGTAACGTGAGTTAGCAGTCATTTTTTTGGAGTCTCCTCCCACTCAGTTCTCATCGTATGACCAGATCAACTGTGAGAGGCCCACCTTAGAATTATGTTCAAAAGGGTACGTAAATCGTGCGGGTAGGATGTGCCTGAGAAGTGCTCTGCGTAAAGTGCAAGGTTAGTGCGATGTTCAAAGTGAACACGAGAAAGAGAAGTGAAAAAGAGAAAACAAATATTGCAGAATTTAAAACAAGAAATGGAAAGCTTAAACTATCATATGTACTTTATCATGAAATTATCAGAGCAAGACATAAAGATGGGGCACTAAACAAATTACTGGAGGAAGATTAGTCAACCGAAATTGAGAGTCGGCAACTTGCGGACATTGTTCTGATGAAGTTTATAACAAAGGAATTTGCTGTGAAATGTGTGATAGCCTACATAGTTCCACTAGAAATGTTTGGGAATTGAGGAAACACATATGCCCATACTTTTGAGTGACAACATACTGCTCATCTGTAACAATTGCAAGAGGCCTGAACAAAGAACACACACACACACAAAACTAATTGAAGATGAACTTGAAGAAATAAAAGTAAACACAGAAATCTTAACATTGTTGATCCCGGATTCGGCTCAGAGAACTAGCGATGTAATGCTCAACATAGATGAAATTCAAAACAAAAAAAGGTGCTTTTGAAAAAATCAAATTATGAGTAAAATAACGGCGCCAGTTCAACAAGTTAAAACAACAAGAGATGGACATTTATTTGTACGATTTCCTGATAGGAAAAATTTAGAAAAGGCAAAAATGGAGCTTCAGAGAATCAGCAATATGTCAGTAACTGAGAAGGGGAAACTTAACCTAAAGTGAGAGTAGTATATGTTCTACAGGACGAAGATTGTAGAAAAATCCATAAATAGGTAGGTACTCTAATATCTGAAAATGACGACCTGAATATTGTAAAGGAAATTAAAGCCAAAAATGACAAATATAAGCACTACATCATCAAATGCACACATTGGCAGACCTTTCATGGGGGCCACTTACGATTATATATACATGTGTATATATATATATATATATATATATATATATATATATATATATATTATATATATAACATATACACACACACATAGATATATATATATATATATATATATATATATTTATATAATATATATTATATATATATTATAGTATATACAGTAGTACCTCGAGATACGAAAGGCTCAACTTACGAAAAATCCAAGTACGAAAGCAAAGACGAAAAATTTACTGCTCTACATACGAAAAGTTTTCAAGATACGAAAGGTTTCTGAAAGTCCGAGATTCGCCCATAACAATTTTGAAACTCGCAGCCGCCGCCGCCATCTTAGTTATCGTAGACTCGCCACCATCCTCCTGCTCTCCCCATTGGTTCCTGATGCTAGCCAAGCCATGAGATCCTTCTCTCTGATTGGACAGCATCTCCCTCCCATCATGCATCTTCTATACATACGTACTACGTGTTGGCGTGCTTAGCTCGGCCACATTCGCACCCGAACTTTACCAGTACGCATTCGGCATTCGTTCGCTCCAACGATTTCGTTTAGTAACGTAAATTTGTTAGTGATTTCGTTGCAGTACATATTATCGTGTTGTGTGAAGACTGTATTATTACGTATTTGTGTAACTTTACGTAAATTAACGTAGTCATGGGTCCCAAGAAAGTTGAAATTCACGGAAAGAAGCGCATGCTGTCCCTGGAGACAAAGATGGAGATCATAAAGAAGTACGAAGCTGGTATGCGATTGAGTGTGATCGCAAAGGAATAGGCACCATCCTTAAACAGAAGGATGCCATCAAAGCGGAAGACGAGGGAGGGGAAGGGACTTCAACGCCAACCCCAGAGTTCAAGGCTTCGCATGGCTGGTTCGAGAAATTCCGTAAACGGACTGGCATCCATTCAGTGGTGCGTCATGGGGAGGCTGCCAGCTCGGACACGAAAGCGGCCGAAGCATTTAAGAAGACTTTCGACGAGATGATGATCAAGGAAGGCTACAGTTCTCAGCAGGTTTTCAACTGTGATGAGACTGGCCTTTTTTTGGAAAAAAATGCCTCGTCGGACGTACATCACGGAGGAAGAGAAGCAAGCTACTCCGGGCAATAATGCCTATGAAAGACAGGCTTACGCTCGCACTTGTTCGAACGCCAGTGGGGATTGCAAGGTTGAAGCCCCTACTGGTGTATCACTCCGAGACTCCTCGAGCCTTCAAGGCCCACAAAGTGTTGAAGGAGAAGCTTCCAGTGATGTGGAGGGCTAATGCAAAAAGCCTGGGTAACGAGGCTTTTGTTGTTCACCGAGTGGGTAAATCTGTGTTTCGGCCCGACTGTGAGAGTTTTTTGCAAGAGAAGCGCCTCCCCCTGAAATGTCTGCTGGTGTTGGACAATGCCCCTCCCCACCCTCCTGGCCTCGAGGAAGATATCCTAGCGGAGTATTCCTTCGTTAAGATTCTTTTTCTTCCGCCCAACACCACCCCTCTCCTCCAGCCCATGGACCAGCAAGTGATAGCGAACTTTAAGAAGCTGTACACGAAACATCTTTTCAAGAGATGTTTCGACATCACCGATACCACAAACCTAACCTTGCGTCAATTTTGGAAGGAGCATTTCGACATCGTCATTTGCACCCGACTCATTGACCTATGCTTGGCAGGAGGTTTCGAGGCGAACCTTGAATTCCTCGTGGAGGAAACTCTGGCCTGATGCCGTATCCGCCAGAGACTTCGAGGGATTCGACGTGGGCGAAGCTGGTGCTGCAGAGTCCCAGAAACAGTTGACGATCCCGAAACTGTTTTGGAACCAGATCTTGACGAGATCTGTTGCACTCGGCAAGTCCATGGGGCTGGTCGTCGACGAGGACGACATCAACGACCTTCTCGAGGAGCACCAAGAGGAGCTTACGACGGATGACCTGAAGGAGTTGGAGGCCATGCAACTTAACGTCGTTCAAGAGGAGTTCTCTAGCAGCGGCGAGGAAGAGGAGGAGGAGCCTATGACAACGGTAGAAATTAAGGATATTCTAGGTGCTTTTCATAAAGTGCAATCGTTTATCGAAAAAAGACTCCCCGAAAAGGCTCACACAGGTCGTATGCTTGCGCAGTTCGATGACGTTTGCCTGAGTCGTTTCAGGAACATTGTGAAAAGTAGGTGCAGAAGCAATCTTCCTTGGATCGTTATTTTTTAAAGAGGCCTTCAGCATTAGCAGGAGTAAGCAAAAAGGAAGAACCAAGTGATAAAAAACAGAAAGTTGAAAGCAAAAAGGAAGAACCAAGTGATAAAAAACAGAAAGTTGAAAGCAAAAAGGAAGAACCAAGTGATGAAAAACAGAACGTTGAAAGTGGTGATGAAGTTGAAATTCTGTAAAAAAAAAAAAAAAAAAAAAAAAAAAAAAAAAAAAAAAAAAAAAAAAAAGCCTACGTAAAAGTAAAAAAAAAAAAAAGTTGAAAATAAAAAAAAATAAAAATTTTTTTTTACGTAATTTCTAGATTTTTGTAAGTTAAGTGTTATAATTTTGTTAAGGTGTTTCGTAAATTTTAGTTTTATAGTTTTCCTTAAATTTTGTATGTATTTTCGTAAAGTTAAGTGTACATACGTACGTACGTTATCTGCCGTTTGTCCTCCTCCTCCTCTGCCGCCACTATCGGAGATAGCCTCACTCGAAAGGTAAGCTTCCACATTTTACGTTACAGTAATAATATTTCTTGTACACAAATATACTTTTACACTTTATTTACAGGTTTTGGATTTTTATTCTTAATTTAGGTATTGAATGGTCCAAATTGTTGTAGTATTTCATTGTTTATAGGTCAATTTAGCTTTATTATGAAATTTAATGGGGTGTTTTTGGAGGGCTTGGAACGGATTAGCCATTTTACATATAAAATGTGTTCCCAAGATACGAAAAACTCATTATACGAAGGCCGCCTCGGAACGGATTAATTTCGTATCTCGAGGTACCACTGTATATATATATATATATATATATATATATATATATATATAATATATATAATATATATATATATATATATATATATATAAATAATAAATATTAATTATATATATATGTATATATATATATATATATATATATATATATATATATATATATATATATATATATATATATATATATATATATATATATAATATATATAACATATACATATACATATATTATATATATATATATATATATATATATATATATATATATATTATATATATATATATATGTGTGTGTGTGTGTGTGTGTGCTGTGTGTGTGTGTGTGTGTGTGTGTGAAACATGAACACATACGATACATAGTATATATCAATATCTATGTGTATGTACACAAACATATATACACAGTAGTAGTAGTTGTTGTTGTTGAAATAATCATTAACTAAGCAAATTTTTGCTACTAATAATGATTTATTGAAAGAAAACAATATTCTATTCTTATATGGGGGCCGGCCACATGACTAGGTGGGCCCCCTTTAAATCCGCCACTGAATGCACACCACAAATAAGAAAGGCTATCTGATATAGGTGACAAGTTGTATATGCTGAATAGCCGTTGCAGTGTGTACAACTGTTACATGCCCTATCGATGCTATAAATGTCTGGAATTTGGTCATAGCCCGACAAATTGTAAAAATGATAAAGTTTGCCCTGAATGTGGTGAAAATCACAAATCAAACGAATGAACTATACCACCTTAAAAGTGTAAAAACTGTGTAAAGAAAGGCCATGGTGATACTAAACTTAAAACATATGATAGCAATAAGTGCACAGTATATAAAGAATGTGTCAAAGGTGAAAAATATTACAGATCATGGCTTTGACTTATAATCTTCTGTGCAATAATAAACATACAGTCTGTAGGAAATAACAAGACTACTAGAAATCTTATAAATTATCACACTCTAGATACATGCATGCTAACGAAGACTTGGCTAAGCAACAATGTAAGTAATTATTCTAAAATAAACGAAATGACGCCAAGGTCCAACAACTTTTACCATGTACTGACATAAAACAAAAATGGTGTTGGAGTGGGAATCTTTGTCATAAAGAATACAAGTATCTATAATGAATCAAAATGTGTTCTGTATACCTGAATACATCAACAAAAATTATACACTTAAACAAACATATACAAATCATAACAGTTTAAAACCACTAAGCACAAGAGATCGTTCCTAGACGACTTGTTAGCTAACAACAAAAATACTACACTGATTTGTAGTGACTTCAACCCACATATAGATGATAACGATGACAATTATGTTGAAGAGTTTATAGTTACTTGAAATCGCAACCTTGTAAATGTTGTGAGAAAACCGTCGTCATTATTGAACCATACCACTGACCTAGCGATAAACACCAAAAACGAGATTGTGAGTGACATACAAGTTGACCCTGAAATAAAACTGCTTGGTGACTGCACATCTCTAGTAATCAAAGTTCTTAGCAGTTTTAGTTGAACTAAATGTAGTGTTGCGCTGTGCTTGAGATTAAGTTAAATTGTAGGATATATTTTTAAAAGTAAGTTTTAAATTAAACCTTAAATACAAATTGTGGTTATAATCAGAGAATCAATAAATTTTTTCATAAAAATTTAAAATAAACATAATACCATTGTCTTCAGTTAAATTTTAGTTATTTAGTTCATACTCAAGTACATTAATCATTAAATCCAGCAGAAGACTAGGGTCAAATTTCATTGTCTAATTCAGAATTTTACCTATAACAAATCCGATGAAATTTTATATTTACAACTGTTATTTATTCTTGTAAGAGTTCCTTAAAATACCAAAACTTCTTATTTCTACTACGACTTCTTATCCTTATAGTTCTATAGATAATGTAATCAAAATATTTTCATTAAAAGTTCCAATAAGAACTGAAGTAACCGAATTATTAACAAACCTGTAATCACTTCCATAAGGATAAAAAGTTATCCCTCAATAAGCTGTAGGTCCCGTTGCTAGGTGACCAATTGGTTCCTAGCCACGTAAAAATATCTAATCCTTCGGGCTAGCCCTAGGAGAGCTGTTAATCAGCTCAGTGGTCTGGTAAAATTAAGATATACTTAACTTTTGTCATGACACTTAACAATAATGGTCACTGTTTATAATAGAGAATGGTAGATTTTGTAGTGTAAAATGACATAGAAGATAACAAAAATACAACTAACACAGAAGCAATAACAACCAAAACAGAGCGGTAGTAAACTTTGCCTAAGAATAAAGTAAACATAATAGAAGTAGCTGGAACTACCACTTATATGAATTAATAAGAACTACCAAACATCTGTACAATGGCAAGCCAAATTTAGTAATCAGTACTAAATAACTTACTATTAAATAAGTTAAACGGGTTAAAAAAGGGGAAAATAAAAGAACACAAATACTGTAATATATAAAGAAATATAAAATGGTAAATTTTGAATCAATTTGCATTTTTATAGCTGGAGACTTGTTAAAAACAATCAGAGATTTAAAGTGATTTAAATAAGAAATCTGTGGCATCTGGCAACCCATATGTCTGTAAGGTGGAAGCTGGTCACCAACCAAGCTTGGGACCTCATGATGCATCAGTTTTCTTTGACTGCCTTGGAGAGTAGTTGCATTACGCTCTCCTTCCCAAGTAAAGATTGTAAATAAAAGAAGATTTTTAGAAGGGATATAGCAGAGAAATGCAGGAAGTATAATAATTAATTTTAATAAAGTAGGTAAACTAAGAACGTTGACATAAGAAACAAAACACACACCACATCTGAAGTATGCAGACCTAAACCTTGGGCCATACAGTAGTTTAATGTGGATAACCACTTCCTTTATAAACATTGTATTTAATGTGCAAAGTTCTTTACAGAAATTAAAAAAGTAAAGAGAGTACAAAAAGTGAGAAAGTAAGAAGTTATAGTGAAAGGCAACACAAATGCACATGATGTATATAACAAGATTATTGAGTCAACAGTCTTAAGACTGGCCTCAAAGTTCTTTTGAAAACCAATAAAAATTGTAAAATGTGGGTTTAATGATCAGCACACAAACTATGAATTTTTTTCTCAATGGAAAAAAATATCCAATTTATGAATGATATGGAGGAATGAAGTAAAATCTCACAACATTAAAAATCATTTATTACTTCTTGTGTATTAAAAACAATCATGTTGTACCATACATATACTGTGACAAACCAAATTGTATTGATGCGTAACAATTAAAATTTTTTCACCAAAATTACTTACGTGGCGTGCCATATAAAATGTGGCAATATCATAATTACTATGTAATACTCTGGGTTTATAGTCATATACGACAACTATTGAAATTAATAGTTTGTAACAGGTACATACTTGTCCCTGAGGAGATGGAGGATTTTTGTTTTCAAAATCTTCTTGCAAGAATTGTTGAAAATGATAACATGCTAATATTCAAGTAAAAACTTTCTACAATACGTTTAGAATTATATTCATCTATAAAATAATACAAAAAAATAACAAATACGTGTACTTTCAACATCAAAAAAGAATATATCCTTAATACTGTAATTTCTTGTGTCATCTACTAAATCTCAAAATTTGCTGTAACCAAGATATTCAGAGGACAATTATTCTAAAAATACTATCTGTAATGTCAAAAAATTTAAAGAACTGGATGGCATTATCCCTGCAAACATAAATTTCCAAATCTAAACTTCTCTTTTCCTTCCCCTTGCGTTCTTCTGGCATACATTTACCCAAGATAATAAAAATTCCTGTAATAAGACAAAATAATGGTGAATCTTTTTCTTGTAGTTACATATGTACTTTATAGGAAATCCATTCTGCAAAAATGTAATAACTAGCAAAAAGATAAATCGTTTAAGGGGCGCGCCAACCACCGAATTATGAGGAATTATCGAATATTAGTTATTAACATTTTTCAACTTTTTTGTCTAAATAAACATCCTGAAGTGATTATGGTAAAAAAAAAAATGTCTTTTTAGATTGGTTTATTGACAATTTTGTTCATCGCTTATGACACACTGAACCACATATTGTAAAAATACCTTGTAAAATATGTGTATGAATAATTCAAGATAGGATCAAGTAAGTTATATACTGTTTTGGAGTGTTTTATGTGTAAATAAACATATCTAGAAACATCATTGCTAAAAAAAAATCTTACGGATTGGTTCACGGACAATATTGTTCATTGCTTGTATGGCACTGTGAACGACAAATTGTAAATTGCAAGTTTGAGTTATACACTATTTTGGACTGTTTTACATGTAAATGAACAGTACTGAAATGTATTACTAAAAAAATTTTTTTTAGATTGATTCATGGGCATTTTTTTTCATCGCTTGTTGGGCACTGTGAATGGCAAATTCTGAAAAAAGTATGTAAAACAAGCTTGAACAATATTTATTCAAAATTAATTGTCACCAACTAAAATATCCCATTCTCTCTAGGGGGCATGACGGAGAAAATGGGTTATAATGATATATAGGATCAATTGCTCAAAATGTCCAGATTCTCTAAGGATTTTGGGTCCACACAATCTTTGTTTTCCTGTTTTCTCAAAACTTACATTTTTAAAACTAAATGCTTATTTCTCTAAGAAGACTGAACCAAATTAAATTGAATTTAATTATTTTGTCATTGGGAAAATCCCTATTAGTATGTGCAATTTTTAATTTTGCATATTAATTTTTCAGCTGCAAAAGAAATGAGCTAAGAGGTCGAATTTCTATATTTCCCCATAAGAGAATTTTCATTATTAGTTGTAGAATAAGTGGTAAAAATTTTAAGCAAATCCCTTCATTCATAAGGTAGAAATAGTGATTTACTTTATAATAGGGCCTTATGGCATCAGCGCTCCCCTTAATACTGTATAGATTTCTTCCAAGACTCTTAATACATATGGTATATAGTATATGTATTTGTAATTACCCTCATTTCCATTGATATATGACCAACCAAAAATTAAAAATGTTGATAACATCCACACACCAATACTTTGCTTTAGTATTCTGTTTTATACCAAATAAATTTGTGACTAAAAGTGTGCAACAGATGAAGTAATAAAAACCCAAACCATGAAATTGAAATCTATCTCTGCTTTCACAACTAGTTGAGCAAGAGACATTGCAATATTAGGCACACAAACACTCTAAGGAGTAAGCCTTTTAGGATCACGTGGGAACAGTGAAGTTTTCCGGATATTATCTAGGCCAAGGTAAAGCATTGTTACTCGTTCTAATCCAATTCCTCCTCCAGCATGGGGAGGGCATCCAAATTTGAAAGAATCTATGTATGACTGAATAGTATCAATTGGAATACCATGTGCATTTGCTCTCTCCACCAAAAAATCTGGATCATGAATTCGTTGTGCTCCTGATAAAATCTCTTCTCCACGCATAAACATATCATAAGAATTGCTCCATTTGGGATCATCTGGGTCTGGCATTGTGTAGAATGGTCGAACTGCCAAGGGGAATTTGTCTAAAATATAGAAGTCAGTGTCATACTTGGCTTTCACTAACCTTCCAAGTAACTTTTCATTTGGTGTACTCAGGTCCTCTGTCTCATCCATCTCTATTCCAGCTTCTCGCAACATCTGAACACCTTCTCGGAATGTTAGACACAAAGGTGGATCCAGGAATTTAAATGGTTCTGAAGGGAACTGCTTGTTAACTGTGGCAATATCTACAGCGTGATCATCTCGAAGACCTCTAAAAATACTTGTGAACATATCTCCAATGGCATACATAGCTTCATGGTAATGATGCGTAAAAGCCATCTCTAAATCCAAGCCAACAAACTCTGTAAGATGTCTGTGAGTGTTTGAATTTTCAGCTCTAAAAACAGGACCAATTGTAAATACTTTTCCAAAATCAGATGCAATGGCCATCTGCTTGTACAACTGTGGACTTTGTGCCAGAAATGCTTCCTTCTCAAAGTACTTCATTCCAAACACATTTGCTCCACCCTCAGATGCTGCTGATATTAACTTGGGACACATAATTTCAATGAAACCTCTGGCTCTTAAGGCTTCTCTAAACTGGTGACATACACCTGCCTGTAATCTGAAGATTGCCTGGTTTGTGGGTGTGCGCAAGTCCAAGATACGGTTGTCTAATCTAGTATCTTGATTTACTTTGACATGGAGGCCTTCAGGGTCATCTGTATCTGGACGCATGGCATCCTCAATCTGTTGGCATAAATCATCAAGCAACTAACAAGAGAACACAAACTTTGCACAATAAAGGGCCCAGCATGTTTTAAAGGACCAGCATGTATTAAAGGACAAGTTACTTTAGTTTTAAAACAACATTCCCTAAGGTTACATGGTAAGTCTCATAAAGAATAAAAATATCAAGAGATATTCTACTGTAAATGGATCTAAGAATAAATAATCATTAATGTCAATAACTATTTAATTTTTTCAAATCAAACCTTCTCCCAAAACAAGTCCCAAAACAAGTAGTGGCTCCAGAGAAAAAAAAATCAGTCACTTGACACACCTACATAGAAAGTTAACCAGCAGCACAGTAAACATGATAAGAGTTCAGTACATACAGTGTGCCACTGACCTCTTACTGAATACCCCCTTATGCTTCCTGGATATTAATGCCCTTCCTTCCCAAAGTATTTTTTACATGATCTATCCAGAACTTTCTAAATCTCCCTTCCCTCATAACTCTTATAATGTTAGCCATCTTTTCACCAACAATGTTCTCCATCCCTCCACAAAATCTAGAGCTTTTACCACTATTCCTGTGAATCTCCATATTCCTCAACCTATTAATTTCTTCTTATTCCTCATGTACAAAACAGTTCATCTCATCAGCTTCAAGCTTCTTATCTTTTTATTTGCATTCAACATTTACATAACTCCCACAAAAGAGAATTGGCTCAATGATCCCTTCATATATTCCTACCATGGACAATACAACTCTCTTCCCAATGACCTGCACACACTTTACTATTTTTCTTACCTCACCTATTCTGTGATTCACCTTTTTTTTTTTTTTATTCTACCATCAACCATTATTTTTCCACAAGATAATTAATATAATTATTTTTAGGATAATAATTCGTTGTTATTATCAATAATATCAAATTATTGGTAGCGGAAGCATTAAATATATTTAAATCACAAGGAGCTTCGAAGTGTATTATTATTATTAATAGGGCTTAGTTTTTTCCAGACCTCTGAGTCTCAAGTAGACTCTTCTCGGGCTGGTTCTCAGGTATTAATCCTGAGAAGGAAAACAAAAAAAGAAAAACAATTAGACTTTATTTAAGAAACCTGTCTTATTTAAAAAATTTATGAAGTTGTTAATTGAAAAACCTTTGCTTTTAGCAAGAATACTTTTCATTTTTTAATTAAGTAGATAAATTGATCTTTGTTGGGTCCAATTTGGGCATTCAATAAGTAAAAGCTGCACTGTCATGGGTGTTTGACATCTATTACACTTTATTGGGTCAGCATGTGGTGTTGACATCAAGTGACCATGCGAGAATCTTGTGTGTCCTATACGGAGCCTTGTTAGGATCACCTCTTTTGATCTTTCTTTTTGTGAGGATGTCCTCTCAAAGTGTATTAAGATTACTTGATTTCCCTAAATGTTTCTTTTCAGCAAATAGAATAATAATGCAACACTGACATATTAAAGCACTTACCAAAGTAAAGTGTTCAAGAAGAACAAATAGTACTCAGTCTTGGAAATAACATACTTTTAGGCATAATGATCATCTGGATATTAGGGTAAAAGCTGTTTTACCTAGATCAAAGAATCTTTAAGCAACAGTCATCAACCAAACCCAACATTTGAATAAAAAAACATCCTGAAACTAACAACTAGCAGAAAACTGACTGCAGAAGAGCCAAGGTCAGGCAGTTCAAAAGAGTTGTCAAGGTGAACATGACCAATGTGGCAAAAAAATTATGTATACAAAAACAAAAATTATAATTTCCATATTACATATGGTGCACGCCCACTATTATGAAAGGAAGTAAACAGTGCTACCCATACAGAAAAAGGCATAGTAGCAACATCATGTGCTGAATTCATGGTAGCCAAATCCAACAAGTGAAATATGTACATATTGCAAACAGTACCTTAGCCTAACATATTTCTTGCTACTCTAGTAGTAATAAGTAGCACCTCTACATAACTGGATTAGAAAATGCAACAGTGGAACACTGATGAAGGATTATAAATTAAAAGGGTTGTGGATTACTTGGATGAGGCAATGGGCCTTAAGGGGGCCGGCCGGAACCCTTACATACAGGGGTATAGGGCGAAAAATGCAAAGTCATGAAAAAATTCATGGAGCTTCATATGGCAATTGAGAATACGTATACGAAATATTTTGTCAAAATTCCTCTTGCTTTCGTAGTTACAGGGTAATTAATAAACATAACTAAAACATAAGTAAAAAACATTGATCCGTACAAGAAAATGCAATATTTCTTCTGTTATCGTCAATTTTGATAATTATTGTCAAGGAAATTATGATCAATGGTATCTGTAGAGATTCCATGAGGCAGCAGAAAGGAAGTCAGTCAGCTACCAAGTACCAACACGACTCAGTATGAGCACAAACCTTGGGTAGTCTATACGTTCGAGTTTCACCTCTGAAATTCGATTGCTTTTACGTATGTTTACCTTTGTTTTAGCAAGAATTTCATCATGCCAATGAGGAAAAGACAAGCAAAACATCTCGCTAACATACAGACGAAGAAAAATCGCTCACATATGAGTACAGAATATCATAATATACGCAATATTAGCATAGTTAGTGAAGAGAGAGAGGGAGGGTTGCATAGTAAGTAACGGCCCCATCTTCTATGACGCACACGTCACACTGTATCCCAGGCTACGATCTTTGAGCAAAGGGATCTTCATTTATGACAAATAACATAGTTTTGGTTTATTTATACCCAAAAAGGAATATGAAATTCATAATAATCATGATTTATTAACATTGTCTTTGTAAAAAGAAAGTACGTACACCTTCAGCAATGTGTATTACTATTTTCTTCTACAGTACTAATACAACTCTCAAAACTAAATCCAAAAAATCAAACTAATGATAATAAAATCAAAGTAATATATTATTTCTTTAGTATCCCTTACCTGTAGTGGAAGTCTAGGTAAGGCAGCAGAGACAACAAACACATCTGTAACATGGACTTCCACATCTTGTACTGTGCATGCTTCAACTTTCTGTTCAGCTACAGCAACCTACAAAAGAAATTACAACAGGCTAAACTTTGTTTCTGCATATGGCACCAAACATTACGAATTTAAACTTGAAAAACTAAAATCAATCATTATGTATTACTATTATAAATTACTTCAACACTACCACTGAATCACATTTCTATGAGAACTCACACAAATGGTCTATCTTGTATGCAATGAAATTAGTTTTCATGTTTAAAACTTCATCTTTGAACTTGAATACAAATCATAACTTTGCAGTAGCAAATGCACTAATGGTGGAAAGGAAATATGTAGCTGCGTGTGAAACCAACATCTCTTTGCTAATATTACTCCCATGTGAAAAGAAACAACGGCAACAGAAAAAAAGGAAAAAACAAAAAGCTGAAAAGAAGCCATGAATAAGTAATTGAATAATGATGTAAAAATGCAAAGACCTGTACCTACCTTCCCTTGAACATCAATGAGACTTTCCTTGGTTATATTACAAACAAATTTAATCATCTGCTTGGACACCTTCTCTCCAACAGCAATAACACACTGAACAGTGTGCTGTCTGCTTCTTAGCACAAAGAAAGCCTGTTTACCTGAAAAGAAAGTTCTACAGTTAATTAATAATCCAAGGACAACTCTACATTGCCATTTTGCCTAATCAAATTGGATTATTTTGTAAGCAATATTAATTTTTTGGACACAAATTATACTTGTCAGAAATTATTTCCATAAGAAGAGCTTTTTGCCATAGGCAAGTGCGATGCATACATGGCAGATTTATCAATTCCTGGCTGTCAAACCAAGAGCATTTAACAAGAACACGAATGTTAGGTTTCTTTGGCTTCCAAGAATTCACTCTCACCCAGCTATTAGCATAACACGTCACAGGTGTGATGACCAATAGCTTGAAAAAGCGATTACTTGAGGAACTGGGACAGCACAAGATCAAACACAATGCCAGCTGGCAGTAGACATCTTCATATGGGTTGAAACAGCCAGTATTAGCATACCTTAACAGTTGCTTTAGGGAAGGCAAATGTTAGCAGTAAGAGGAAGCAGATCTTACTATCAGGTAGGCACTGAATCAGGGAGCCTGCAAGGCTCCTTGATGCCTGTAGGGTATGTTGATGGATCTGTTCACAGCAAGCTTGAACCACAAATTTTCAATTTACTGCCCAGCCCACCTAGATCAAGCAGCAAAGAAGACTGACACAATGATGCAACCTTGGCATGACATAGTAAATGTACCACTTCCTGACATTCAGACTTACCAAGCAGATCATAAACATGCTCTCAGCGTTAAGGACTATGAAAAAGATTCTAATTGCAATCAGTCCTGTGTTCACAGTAGTTCACAGACCTTCCATAGACAATGGTGGACAAAATCAAAATGCTTCCATATGCAAGAAACTTCTCAAGCAGCTACATTGGGCTCTCAGTTCCCACTGGGTGCTTGGTTCCCATTGGATGTTTAGAATCCACTGGGTGCTCATGCACCAATGGGCGCTTTGCTCCCACTGGGTGCTTGGGAGCCACTGGGTGCTTGGATACTACTGTGTTTTCAGTTGCCACTAGGCTCTTAGTTCCCAGTGGGTGCTCAGGATCCACTGTGAGTTCCGACTCTACTGGGAGACAGTAACTATCTGGGATGCAAACCTCTATGGACCCCATAGACCAACAGTATGCCTCCTCCAAGGTTTAGGGTTGTCTGACAGGGACTGGGGTTAGGGGAACCAATAGGGCCAGATAGCTACATCCTCCACTACACATTTTGTATGACACCTTTCCTTTGGCTGTCTGTGGATACCTGGGACCAGCAACAGGTTCAACTGAGGGGGCTACTATTTGTGTGTAACATATGATGTTGTCTGGCTAGCTAGTAGCTAACCTGTGTCAATCCCAAATTAAGGTAGGCACCGCTAAAGAAACACTTATGTACTCATCTCGGCTAGACCGTCCTCCGAAAACCCATCACAGCTAAAAATTCTCTTCTGCTACATTATACCCTTTCACTAAAACAATTCTGGAAAGGAAAGGTTGATAAGCATTTAAATTTACTGCAAATCCGCTATTAAGCAAATGGGGGTGAAAAACTTAAATCAGAACTTTTTTAACAAATAAAAATACTAATCCTGCAACAAGTGCCTTGCAGAAATAAAATCCAATGCCAAAATCATTTTGGTAACGAATGCAATGCTTACAATATTACGCTATTACTTGATGAAGATGGTAGCAAATGCAATGTTTACATTTATGCTATACATATATTACAGGCCTCCACTAAGCAAAGGTACTTAATCAATTAACTCCAATTTCACTGTAAAAGTGAACTATCAAAGTCAGTGGACCCATGTATTCGCGGGCATTAGGTATCTAAACCAGCCGCGATTACTGAAAATCTGCGATATATTGGAACCCCTGTAAAAATGTTTATAACTGTATTTTAATAGCTGGAGCAGCACATAAAAATGCTTAAAACTGCCTATTTTTATGTATTTTTGTGACTAAATACATTTCTTATGATAAAAATGTATTTAGCCAAAAAAATAAGATGAAAATACAAAAATCAGTTAAGTATTTTTGACGAAAAGTCCTTGAATGATTTATTGAAAAAGTGCATCACAGGAAAATTTGCAAATACAGGCAGCCCCCAGTTATCGGCAGGGGTTCTGTTCTCAGCAGGGTGGTGATAAGCAAAACTGCCTTTTAACTGAAATTTGGTGATTTATGGTGTTTATGGCGCTGATACAGTGATACCCAAAACTTACGCGATGCAATTTGCGCGAATTCACAATAGCGCGAACTTTTCATCGGAACCTAACTAATTACCAAACATGAGCTCTTCACAATAGCGCAAACATTTGCGAACCCTCCAGAAGCACTGCAAAACCCTGCAAAATGTTTGTTTAATTTATTATGCTAATTTTTAAATTTTAAAGCTTTTCTGTAAAAATATTGATTAAAAATGTATTATTTTTTTTGTACATGCATAAATAGGCAGTTAGTGCATATACATATACTTTTATAAGATGTGATGCCCACTCACAAAGTTACTGCACTTTTCAAAGATGATATCCCTTCAGAAACTTTGTTTAATTTCTGAAGTACGTACTAATATACTACAATTAGTATAAGTTTTCATGCTTTTAAATGTAAAATCAGTACGGAGATTTTGTGTATGCTATTTATATTTCTAAAAATAATACAAAGGCAGTAGGTAATTCAGTGTTAGTCACTATAAAAGAACTCCATGATCAACTAGTAAAACATCCGCGTTGTCGTTCTGTGAAAATTACTGTCTTAACCTTGGAGAAAAGTGCTGGTACAATCTGTATGTAGTATGTTATGTAATTACAGCACATACAGTTAATGTACTTTCTGAAGATGTGATCCAATTTGGACTATTAAAGATGATACCCCTCCAGAGTTTTACCTAATTGATGTATGTATTTCTCTCATTAAGCTCCAACTGTGGAAAGCAATGGCAAAATCTCACTTGCATTGCAGATATGCAATATGATGAGTTAGCAGGAAGGGAGCTGGCATTTCCCATCTATGAGATAAATAACAGCCCTAACCAAAAAGATGCAAAAGTATTCATATACATATTGGAAGGATATGATCCTTCAAACTGGAACAAGTCAGCAGAAAATATTATGAAAATAATTGAAGGAGTACCAAATAAAATTCAAGTGGTCAAGAGACTTATTAAGAAAATTTACATCAATCAACACATTCCAACAAAGAAAATTAATAAGGTGAACATTGTGAATATACTAATTGATGCAATAGGAAAAAGAATGCCTAAAGCATGCAAACTGTGTAAGGTGGTATAGCATTGTAAATCCACAAAACCTGATCAGGAAATGCTATGCATGCAACATACCCACACATCCTCAATGCACAGAAGTCCAGCAAAATAGTACATGTAAGGATACAAGAGTATTTTGCTCAACATGTCTATCATGGATAGATAATGTTATTAAATTGAGACTTAATGTGCAAATAGTAGAGGATGAAGAAGATGAGGAAGAGGAAGAAGAGGAAAATGGAAAAGAAGAAAATAAAACTGAAAAGATAGAGAAAAAATAAGGAAAACAGAGTATGGATGCAGAGATACTCATAGATACTACTACATATAAGGCAATACAACAGCATACATACGATGAAATAAATTACGACGTGACAACACAAAATAAAATCCCGAAGAGGCTTTACCCAGACCTGCATACTGATGGAAAAGAGCAAGAAAAAAAAGAAAAGAAAGACAGTCTGCACCTTTTTGAAAAGAGGGAATTGCAGATTCGGTGAAAGATGTTACTACAAACATCCCAACATATGTCACAATTATGAGATTTATGGCAAATGTGCATACCTAGATGGCTATGAGGTTGAATGCAGATCTACATCCAAAAATATGCAAAAACTCAAAAAAAGGAAAAGGATGTAGGTTCAACAAAAAATGTACATATACGCACACTGTAGCTATGAATAAAAATCAATTAAATAATAAAATCCAAAATAAAAAAGAGACAAATAAGGAAAGGAACAAAGAAAATGAGGTGAAGGAAAAAAAGAACCCATCACTGCGCTATGGAATGTCAGCATCAAGAATGCAAGCATCAGCTCCAAGATACAGTGCAAGGAACAAGCACTGTATATACGATGCCAGGGGATGGTGCAGATACGGAGAAAATTCCAGATTCATACACAAAATGAATAATTATGAAGGAGGAAGATCAAATATATTGGAAAAGTTGGATTTTTTAATGTCAGAATTTCTGGAAAATCCTTATTACCCATATTAAATGAAGGGGATAACACGCAAACCATCATAGTGATGAATGCATAGGGTTTAGTTACAGGTAACTCAAAAAGAAAAATAGATTTCTTAGAAGAACTAACCCACACTGAAAAAAAATAGATATAATGAATATAAGTGAAACCTGGTATTCCCAAGAGACTGGTAATGATGATCAAATTAAGGGGGTTCCAAATTTATAGATCAGATAGAAAAAATAGGAATCAAGGGGGAACCGCAATAGTATATGGGAGAGCCATAAAACAAGGAAAACTATATGAGAAATACAATAACTCAGAATGTGGTAGAATTTCAATCTGAAAAATTAATTAACATAGTAATATATAGACCCCTAATAATAAAGAGTTTGACACAATAATAGAAAAATTGGAAGATATATGTAAAAATCACAAAGACTGGACTATTCTCCTATCTGGAGACTTTAACTTTCCTTTCGTAGAATGGAAAGAATGAATAGAAGATTGTGGTTGTATTTATACATATAAAAAAAAAGAGTAATAGTAGTATACAAGATAAGAGGCAATTCGAAATGCTATTAGATACGCTACTAGAACACTACATTCAACAAATAAATCACCCGCCAACAAGAAAGGAAAATACTTTAGACCTAGTATTTGTGAACAGGTGAATTATGTTAAAGAAATAATAGTATATAATGTGAGCGTTTCAGACCATAATGTCATAGAATTAACAGTCCATTCCAAAGCATGTGAAAACCGAGATAAGCAAATGAAAGCAAAGAAAAAAGTGGGGAGGATATGGAAAATACAATGTCTACATTAAGAATATAAAATGGTCAGAAATAAATGAAGAATTAAACAAAGATTGGGATAACATATTCGTAAGTGATGATATTATATAAAATATTAGAGACAATAGTGGATAAATATATACTGAAGAAGAGAAGTAAACATCAATCATGCATACCATGAGACAGAAGGATCTTGTTCTAGAAAATCAGAAGGTGGATAAAAGGTCTTGCAAAAGAAAAGAATGCATGGAAAGTGATGGAACTAAAAAGTAAGATAGAAAATGCAGAACAAAAGATTATACAATCAAAGATAATGAAAAATGGGACTTGGAAGAAAAAAACCCTAGTAAATATCACGCAAAACCCCTAACTATTGTACTCATATGCGAAAAAGATGAATAAAATAAGAATAGAAGTAGGCCCTCTAAGAAATAAAGGGAGATTAATAAATGAAAAAAAGGAAATATGCAACATACTAGCAGAAAGATATAAGAGAGAATTTGACCCCTAGGATTGATAATGAAGATAATGATACAGAAATAAGGGATGAAAATAGTGAATATTTATCAGACATAGATATTAATGAAGTTGATATTGTGCAGGCTATTAATGAAGTTAAAAATGGATCAGCAGCTGGGCCAGATGGTGTCCCTGCTATTTTGTTAAAGAAAGTAGTTCATTCTATCACAAAGCTGCTTGCAATATTATTAAGGCAAAGTGTAGATACAGGCAAGATTTATGATGAGCACAAATTAGCATATATTACCCCTACTTTCAAAATTGGATCAAGACAAGAGGCATGTAATTATAGGCCTGTGAGTCTAACATCACATATTATGAAAGTGTATGAAAGGGTAATGAAGAAAAATATGAAACATTTAATAAAAAATAATTAGTTTAATATATGACAACATGGTTTTGTACCCGGAAAAAGTACACAAACCCAACTGTTAGTCCACCGTGAGAACATATATAAAAATATGATAGACGGAAAAGAAACAGATGTGGTTTATCTAGACTTTGCAAAAGCTTTTGACAAGGTAGACCATAATATATTAGCGAAGAAAATTAGAAAACAATATAGTGGACAAAGTAGGAAGATGTATAAAAAAATATTTACACAACAGAAAACATATAAGTTATTGCAAACGATGAGAAATTGGATGAAGCTAAGGTAATATCCAGTGTGCCACAAGGTACGGTGTTAGCTGCATTGCTGTATGTTATTATGATTGCAGACATAGACAGTATGTTAGGGACTTGGTAGTGAGCGGTTTTGCCAATGACACAAGAATAAGTAGAGAAATTACTTGTGATGAAGAGAGGAACTCCCTACAAAAAGACCTTAACAAAGTATATGAATGGGCAGAGGTAAATAGGATGGTATTTAACTCTGAAATATGAATCAATAAATTATGGAGATATAGAAGGAAAGCTATATGCATATAGGGGACCTAATAACGAGACAATCACTAATAAGGAAGCAGTTAAAGACCTTGTTGTGATGTTGAATAGGAACCTGTTATGCAATGATCAAATAGCAATTCTATTGGCAGAATGCAAAGCAAAAATGGGAATGTTATGGTACTTCAAAACAAGAAAAGCTGAACACGTGATTATGCTTTATAAAACGTATGTTTGTAGTCCACTTGAATACTGCAACATGATACGGTACCCACTCTACCAAAAGGATATTGGCACAAATAGAAAGTGTACAAAGGTCCTTTACAGCTAGAATAGAAGAAGTTAAGGATCTTGACTACTGGGAAAGACTACAATTTTTAAAATTATATAGTCTAGAAAGGAGAAGAGAACGCTAAATGATAATACAGGTATGTAAAACAGATAGAAGGAATTGCTGAAAACATTATAGAGCTAAAAATATCAGAAAGAGCAAGCAGAGGTAGATTAATAGTGACCAAAACTATATCAGGAAAACTAAGGAAAGCACACAGGACATTAATCTACAAGGCACCACCATCAACAATGCAGTGTCTATTCAATGCGTTGCCAGCTCATCTGAGGAAGCACATCCCAGACCATCCAAGACTGGACGATGCAAAATATACTGGAAGATGCATTAGCAATTCTCTGGTAGACATTAGAGGTCCCTCACACTAAGGGAACTGGGGCAACCCAAACAAGATGTAAGGTCTGTAAGGTAAGGTTTCTCTCGTTTGTAGTTAGCTCTCACACTAGTTCATGATTTTAAATTGATTTAATTTTACCTTCACCCTCTGCAAACATTACTTATGTACATACACGTCTTCTTCATTTTATTTAATTGTATGACTTTGTTATGACTGACTTATGCAGTTTACATAGTGATGCAAAGAATACTTTTACTTTGACAGAAAAAGAAAATGGCATCCCATGAATCAGGGGTAACATTAGTATAAGTACGAAAGTGGATACGTATGTACATAGTAGTTACCGTAACTATTTTTATGCCGACCAGTTATTCCTTTTTTTAGGGTAATGTAATAAACTAACTTTTAATTAAATAAAATTACAGTTACTTTAATTTCATTTAAAAGTTAGCCTAATACTTGGGGAGCATGATTAGGGTCATCTTTAGTGTTCAAACTCTAGAAGTAAGCATTTATTAGCAATTTCAGAGACTGTGCCAAACTTACTCGAAACTTCCCCTTGCGCGAGGGGGTCTGGAATCTAACCTCGCGTAAGCTCGGGGTGTTACTGTATTCGGTTAATGGTGCCTCCTTTAGGTATGCTATTGCCACCCTATGGCGCCAAAACTGGAACTCGGTGCATTATGGCGCCATAAATCTCCAATTTTAAGGCGGTAGGCAGGCACCATAACCAGATTGCCATTAACCACCATAACCAGATTGCCATTAACCAAGTCCGCCGATAACTATGGACTGCCTGTAATTGAATCCGCGATTGCTGAACCACAAATAAGCAAGGGTCCACTGCACTACTCCATTAAGAAAAAAACAAAACAAGGAAAGACTCAACCTGAAGCTTTCAGCTGAAGCTACTGCTCAACTTTCAGTTTGGATACCGAAGTCCGGTAAATAACCGGCATAAAATGAACAACGGTGGCCGACACCCAGTGCTATCACCAGGAGTCGCAGAAACAGAATTAGTATTGTCTGCCGAGTTGTTCCTAACCCTCTAGTTAGGGGGAGAAACTGGTGTTGCCTACACAGAACACAGAATATTGGTGTTGCTACCGTGAAATTTGAATCTAAACTGCTGATAATAAATGAAACTGATAGCTATGTAATTACATGGTAAGATACTTATATAACAAAGCATGATCTGACCTCCAGCTTACTGGGGACGTGCAATATTTTCCCCTCACACATAAGTTGCAAACATTATATTCCTAACTTTTGACGTAAATTAAAACATACTAAAATCTACAGTCAAATAGAGCCTTGTTTCACCAATGAAAATTGAAATAAATACCCTATATTTTAAAAGATATAATTTTTCTGTACTGTTTAACATGCACATTATTTAATTTTTATTTCTTCATTCTGATGAATAAACCATAAAAAACCTATCCTAAAACTCCTGTATCTTTAACTCAATGCAAAACACCTTTTTCAGACCTTTTTATGCTCTTCCATAGAGCTTTCCTATCCGCCCCCAACAATAGCAACAAAATACTTTGTAAGCTTATTCCACCAGTAATCTTAAAAGTACAGAGGAGTGCAGAGGATGTTTGGCATTCTAGTACATTTTGCAACGAACATAACCTCACTTTGCATATATGCCATAAGTCAACATTAAGAGTTGGCAAAATAGAATATAGTACATAACTCTATCAAAGAGTTTGAGATATGAGTCAGCACTGGAAGACCGCACTAGAGAACAGTAGTACGTACTCCAAACATGGAAGAAGAAAAGAGGTAAAACACTAAGATAATAACTTTATCACAAAACAGAAAACACTTCTACAAGATTACAACTTTTTGAGAAATAGGAGGCTGTAGAATTAATCTTTTACTCCTTTATTTCGAATCTTTGAGCACTAGTTTGGATACCAAATGATTTAATCCTTGATGAATGCATAACTGGAAAGAAACAGATTTAAAGATATTCACACTAGTTCATGATTTTAAATTGATTTAATTTTACCTTCACCCTCTGCAAACATTACTTATGTACATACACGTCTTCTTCATTTTATTTAATTGTATGACTTTGTTATGACTGACTTATGCAGTTTACATAGTGATGCAAAGAATACTTTTACTTTGACAGAAAAAGAAAATGGCATCCCATGAATCAGGGGTAACATTAGTATAAGTACGAAAGTGGATACGTATGTACATAGTAGTTACCGTAACTATTTTTATGCCGACCAGTTATTCCTTTTTTTAGGGTAATGTAATAAACTAACTTTTAATTAAATAAAATTACAGTTACTTTAATTTCATTTAAAAGTTAGCCTAATACTTGGGGAGCATGATTAGGGTCATCTTTAGTGTTCAAACTCTAGAAGTAAGCATTTATTAGCAATTTCAGAGACTGTGCCAAACTTACTCGAAACTTCCCCTTGCGCGAGGGGGTCTGGAATCTAACCTCGCGTAAGCTCGGGGTGTTACTGTATTCGGTTAATGGTGCCTCCTTTAGGTATGCTATTGCCACCCTATGGCGCCAAAACTGGAACTCGGTGCATTATGGCGCCATAAATCTCCAATTTTAAGGCGGTAGGCAGGCACCATAACCAGATTGCCATTAACCACCATAACCAGATTGCCATTAACCAAGTCCGCCGATAACTATGGACTGCCTGTAATTGAATCCGCGATTGCTGAACCACAAATAAGCAAGGGTCCACTGCACTACTCCATTAAGAAAAAAACAAAACAAGGAAAGACTCAACCTGAAGCTTTCAGCTGAAGCTACTGCTCAACTTTCAGTTTGGATACCGAAGTCCGGTAAATAACCGGCATAAAATGAACAACGGTGGCCGACACCCAGTGCTATCACCAGGAGTCGCAGAAACAGAATTAGTATTGTCTGCCGAGTTGTTCCTAACCCTCTAGTTAGGGGAGAAACTGGTGTTGCCTACACAGAACACAGAATATTGGTTTTGCTACCGTGAAATTTGAATCTAAACTGCTGATAATAAATGAAACTGATAGCTATGTAATTACATGGTAAGATACTTATATAACAAAGCATGATCTGACCTCCAGCTTACTGGGGACGTGCAATATTTTCCCCTCACACATAAGTTGCAAACATTATATTCCTAACTTTTGACGTAAATTAAAACATACTAAAATCTACAGTCAAATAGAGCCTTGTTTCACCAATGAAAATTGAAATAAATACCCTATATTTTAAAAGATATAATTTTTCTGTACTGTTTAACATGCACATTATTTAATTTTTATTTCTTCATTCTGATGAATAAACCATAAAAGACCTATCCTAAAACTCCTGTATCTTTAACTCAATGCAAAACACCTTTTTCAGACCTTTTTATGCTCTTCCATAGAGCTTTCCTATCCCCCCCCAACAATAGCAACAAAATACTTTGTAAGCTTATTCCACCAGTAATCTTAAAAGTACAGAGGAGTGCAGAGGATGTTTGGCATTCTAGTACATTTTGCAACGAACATAACCTCACTTTGCATATATGCCATAAGTCAACATTAAGAGTTGGCAAAATAGAATATAGTACATAACTCTATCAAAGAGTTTGAGATATGAGTCAGCACTGGAAGACCGCACTAGAGAACAGTAGTACGTACTCCAAACATGGAAGAAGAAAAGAGGTAAAACACTAAGATAATAACTTTATCACAAAACAGAAAACACTTCTACAAGATTACAACTTTTTGAGAAATAGGAGGCTGTAGAATTAATCTTTTACTCCTTTATTTCGAATCTTTGAGCACTAGTTTGGATACCAAATGATTTAATCCTTGATGAATGCATAACTGGAAAGAAACAGATTTAAAGATATTCAAAACTGCACACAAACACCTTTCTAAATACACTGAGTAATACTTTTCTTGGATACTTCCACCTTATAGCAGCTTACAGAGTGCCAGGTGTGAAACACTGTAGTTGGTACTGACTTTGCAGCTTCCCTACAACCCCATCCACATTGCTGTTTACCTTTTACCTTCTATTGCCGCCCGCCCATTCCCTTTCCTCTCTTCTTACCTAGCTGTCCAATTTTATTATGCTAAAATTTTTACCCACCATTTACAAACAAGAAATTCATTTCTTAATTGAATTGTTTTCTGAAACTGACAGCCAGTGAGCTGGCAATTCAGAATCATTAAATTTTAACAATTAATTCTAGCATGATCAGGAAAAATTGCTGGAGTACTGCTTTTTTCAACTTTTTTAAGGACTTCATCATGTAAGGCAACCAAGCCTAAGATAACTGTAAAGCCCAGAATAATCCAGCTCTGATAAAGTTATCGCACAGGTAATAAGAAAAAACTCCACTAATCCCAAATAATACTTCAACACATTCATTCAGTGACCTAAAAGAGTGAGGAATATCATCACATTAGAAAAGAGGTTACCCATATAAATACCAGCAAATTACAGTTAAGCTCTTCCAGTGTACTGGGTACATTCTCAATTAACACAGGTAAACCAATGTAAACATAAGCAGGTTCTGTACTCTTGAATATCCAGTAAGTACTTAATTAACTCATATGCATAGCATCAAGAACCCCTTGGCAACCTTTTAAATACAAGGAAGTAGAAAGTAAAAATCCAGTTTACCCATAATCTCCTAAATCTATTACAGTACACATCTTCTCATTACAAATTCTTACATTGGAATGCTTATTATATTTCTAAAATAATTTCAAGCTCAAAGAGCTAGATTCTAATTTCTTGAAATTACAGTATGATATAAATATGTCCTAGTAATTTTCATCAAAGAAAGTTTAGGGGAAACAGGGAGAAAGTAACTCTATTTTTAACACACACAACATACACTGTACCTTTTCCACGACTTGTATGAAGCCGTGCTCTCAATAACACAGATTCACTGGCCAAATTTTTGCCAAGCTCTTTTATTTCCATGTGAGTGACAGGCTTCTTTTCTTGGCTACGATTCATGACCAAATTCCCATAATGACCAACAGCACAATCCTCCTCTGATGCTTCCTGTGCATCCTGTAATTATAGTTGACACATGACCATTCAATTCCTGTTCTTTTTAAAGGCAACTTAATATGCTATGACTAAACAAAATAAAATACTGATCAAATGAGACAATTTATATATAGTAAACTACTTGAAAAAATCTGAGCATCACATAAAGAGAAAAATTCCACTGTACATACATTAATGTTTATAAAATACCAGATTTCAAGAATTTACACATGTTTGGGCTTAAATTTCTCAATAAGATGCTTAGTCGATCATTTTGTTACCTATCTGGTATTAAATTGTTATAGTTAGATTACTACACATAAGATTATTTTGTAGTAGTCTCTTGCAAACATTTTTAATTCTTTTGCCCTTTTCCACAAAGACTGGGCTGCATCTTATAAAAGTAATTTTCTACAGTCTGGTTAAAATGAATAATTACTACATATAGAACAGTAAAAAAATAATTGAATGCTTATTGCTAAAAGTTTGACTTTTTCAGTGATGATGAATATCTTCAATACTCTTAGGTAATACAACCCCCATAGAAGACTGTAATAAGGACACTTGACAGCCATTTCATAAGTTAGTAATAGGAAAAAAAAAATGCATTCCTACACGTCTCTGGACGTTTTATGTTTATGTCTAAGCCACTCACAAGTTTAAACAACAAAATCCTTCCACTTTAAAATAAATGCAAGAATGTGAGGAATGAAAAGCTATTTTTTCTTTGAATCTCACAAGTATCTTAAAAATAAGAATTATCAAGATAATTCTAACATGATTATTATTATAAAGGATTAGTTTATCCAGACCACTGAGCCTAACAACAGCTTTTCTCAGGCTGCATGAAAATACTGACTTCTACATAACATATGGCAAAGTAGATACCTAAACATTTCACAAGGACTTATAAAACTGCTCTCAAAACCATCAAGCTAGATATAAAAATGAATTAAACATAGTATAAAAATGCATTAAATGTAAGGAATTTGGCCATCATCCTTTCTCTAAAATAGGAGGGGGGACATTCTGAGGATTATAGTTATATTGGCAAGCAAAGCAGGCCTATGCAACTCATGAAAATGATTTGGTGTAATTTAATGAAATTATATATGAATATATAGATGATACTAAGGGGAAAGGATGTCTGCTTTACCAATATTAGTAGGTCAACAAGTATATAAGTCCACAATTTACAGATTGGCTAAAATATGGTACAAGTCTTCTGTGACATCCTCAATATACCATTTCACCCAACTCTATAGAGACTATGGTCAGTATTTAATATTACAAAATTTTAAGGTATAGGCTAAGTAGTAAGGATAAAAATACTTAGTATTAATGGTGCAGTATATTATAGGATTTATAGGACTCCACTGAGAGTCTAGAAAAATAGCGTCTAGTAACAATAAAAGCCTTTTACTCCAATTTGGGTTTTAATATCTAAGGTTAGGGATGGTAGTAAAAGTGGTAGTAAATAATTGAATCACAAGAATGTATTACTTATGACAGTACTACTAGTGGAAAAGCAAGATAAAGTATAGAAGGGGACAATACTGAGTGAAATGATTGTTGAATGTATGACATGACAATTTTACAAACAATAACAGTTGAATGAGAAGAGGAGTGGTGGTGGAGGATAGAGATGCATGGAGGTAATTCGTCCGTGGACAACCCTTCCAGGATTAAATCATTTTTGCTTAGATGCATGAAGAATAATAATAAACTAACAAGCGTCTGCTGCAAGAGTTGGCGATTGCCGACTTCATATGTAAACAATGGAAATATGTCAGTCAAAATTTAAATGAACAATTAATCTGATCAAGAACCTAATGAAAAATTACATACATATTCTATTTCTTTATTATCTTAATATTTTATACTTGCTTGTTTTGATTATATATTCAATATAATCAAAACATTATCAATAGCCTCATTTCCAGCATCTGTTAAACAAAACTCAGAGGAAAAGAGTTGGGGACAATTGATATATTGTCCACCCCTGAATAAAAAGAGGGGGATATGTCCCCGCCGAAGCTGATGCCCAGGGTAAAGAAAAAATGTTTATGGCAGAAATGACAAAACCTGGTCTTTCTTGCTGAACTTGTGTTTCAAGTGCTCTTTGCACTATACTATACCGAAGATAAATACCAAAAATGTATAAACATAATATGTCAGAGCGTCCCCAGTAAACAGCAGGGGTTCCGTTCCTGGCTGATCGCTGCTAACCCAAAATCAGCGATAATACCACTGATAATCCGCTTAACAGTGCCATTAACTAGATATTGGGGCATCTAACTAGAGATCAGTGCCAATAACCTGCTTACCAATGCTGATAAACTGTTTGCTGGCACCGAAAATCTAGTTAACAGAGTCACTTGATACGTGCTGTAAAACTGGATCGCTGTTAACCGATGCTGCAGGAAAGTTGGGTCTGCCTATAATCTCACCATTATTGCAAAAGTACCAAAAAGATAAAACCTCCACCTCACAAAGGATCCCCATACTAAAAATTTTTCCCGTGTGGTGTAGAATTTATTTTTTTCATAAATAAAATGCTTTACTATCATAATAACAAATCCAGTAACAAGGAATGACCTACCAACTATATACTTGACTATGACTGTTTTACTGTCTTATGTTTAGCACATAATATGAACCAATATCCCTAAAACTTACTGACTGAGAAGCATTTTGAGCCTTATGTTCCGCCTTCTTGGCAGCTTTTTCTGCTGCTTTCTGTGCTTTCTTCAAAGCTTTCTTGCTGGGACCATCTCCTCCCCTGCAATGATCAAAAAGGAAAAACATTATGAAACAGATTTTGCTTTTCAAAACCAGGACAGTACTACTAAGTGACCATGAATTTTAACATTAATTTATACACCCTTCAGACACCCAAAGAAACGTAGCAGCTTGGACAAATGTTTGGCAAATTAAAAGTAGTGATTGATAAAATTACAACTACATTTCATCAGAAACTAGTAAGCAGCATTTGACAAAAACATCACAATTTGTCAAAAATTGTATTTTTCCTAACTATACAAACCTGAGGTACTTTAACAATAGGAAGGTAACTTAGTGGCAGCTGGACCGGTCGTAAGCTTCGAACAAGGGGGTTCGGTAGTTAACTACTTGTCAAGCAGTTGGTGGTCAGCGCGACTGTGAGGAGAGGAGTCACTCTGCTTTAGGCCCAGGAAACGCAGAGTGGGGGGTGGCATGAGGTGGGACCATGTGTAAAGGACCTCAGGTTTGTATAGTTAGGAAAAATACAATTTTCGACAAATTGTGATTTGTTCTGATACGTATACAAACCCTCAACCCTTTAACAATAGGATGACTCACTTCTTGGTGGGTGGAATCTGAGTCTTATGAACAGACTGGTGTTTGTCCGACCTTGGTTCCCTCCCTGGTCGCAAGAGCAAAGGGAGGGATCCTAGCCTCTGCCCAGCTGATCAGGGTGTGCACTGCAGGATCAGTGGCCAGACTCTGGACCAAATTTGTAAGAGGGAGGCAAGCGTACCTCTTATAAATAGCAAATAAACAAGAACTAGTCCTACTTCAAGAGCCAATATGAAGTCATGGGTTTGTCTCTGGTTGGCTTCCACTCCCCCCTTGTAGGGGAGTGATGGATAAACACTCCTATCCCTACTGAAAGGGATAGGATAGAGCTCGGTCGTGTAGCTTACCTGCATCTGCTTCCTGTTCAGCGTAGTGACGACCGCGGCCCTCTGCCCACAGGTAGAGGAGGAAGAAAAGAGGAGTAAGAGAAGCCAGTCACACTCTCTTTCACTCATCCATTAAAGCAGTCACACAAGGATGCGATGCTGTTCTGTCCGCTCGGGTGCTGAGTAAGCTACACAACTTGTTGAGCAGCCACCATGGGTCCCAAGGAAAAGGTGTCCAAGGACCTGTGGGCAATATCCCAAAGGTAGAAGGAAGTAAAGGTGGTTTGGTTGGCCCAAACCCCTGCCTTCAGAACCTGCGCCACGGAGTTCTTGCAGAACGCAAGGGTTGGATCAATACCTCTGACTTCGTGAGCTCTCAGACGAAGGGTACGGGTGTCGTCACTACCATCCGCGTCGTACGCCCTCCTGATCACCTTTCACAGCCAGAAAGAAAGTGTGTTCTTGGAAACCTCTTTCTTGGTAACCCCGTTGCTAACGAAGAGGCGTCGACACTCAGGCCTGAGGTGCTGAGTTCTCTTTAGATAGCGCCGTAGCGCCCTCACAGGACAAAGCAGCATCTCATCCGCATCGTTATCAGTGAAGTCCTTCAGGGAGGGGATCGTGAAAGACTCGAACCGGTCGTCAGGGGCCAAAGGATTCTGAGTCTTCGCTACGAAGTCCGGGACGAAATCGAGCGTCACAGATCCCCATCCCCTGGAAAGCTTAACGTCAAAGGAAAGACCATGAAGTTCCCCTACTCTCTTCACCGATGCCAGGGCCAGCAGGAAGAGGGTCTTGAGGGTCAGATCCCTGTTTGACGACTCTTGGAGTGACTCGAAGGGTCTTCGAGTCAAACTCCTAAGGACAAGAGTCACATCCCATCCCGGGGGCCTGAGTTCCCTGGGTGGGCAAGACCTCTCGAAGCTTTTCATAAGGAGGGAGATCTCGAAGGAGGAGGAGATATCCACTCCTCGCAGTTTAAGAACTAGGGCCAGGGCGGCTGTATCCTTTAACTGCGGAGACAGAGAGGAGCTTCTCTCCGCGAAGGAAAACGAGGAAATCCGCTACCTGCTGAAGAGTGGCTCTGAGAGGAGAGAGACCCCGTCCACGACACCAACCACAGAAGACGGCCCACTTTCCCTGGTATACAGCTGCAGAGGACTGTCTGAGGTACCCAGCCAACTCTGTTGCTGCTCGGCGAGCAAAGCCTCTCACTCGCATGAGATGGTGGATAACAGCCAGCTGTGAAGACACACGGACCGAACCGACCGGTGGTACCATCGTTCTACGTGTGGCTGGCACAGGAGGTTGTGCCGGGGGGAGACTCTCGGTGCTTCGGCGAGCAGAGCCAGCAGGTCCAGGTACCAAATGGCCTGAGGCCATTTGGGTGCCACAAGAATCATCCGAAGATTCGGGGTGACCAGCACTTGGCTGATCACCTTGCGAATCAGACAGAACGGGGGAAAGGCATACATGTAGAGGTTGTCCCATGGGTGTTGAAGAGCGTCCTCTGCAGCTGCCCATAGGTCCAGCACAACTGCATAGAAAACCTGGAGTTTTCTGTTGTGCCGGGTGGCGAACAGGTCCACGACTGGACGCCCCCACAGGTTGAAGAGCCTTTCCGCCACGTCTGGGTGAAGGGACCACTCGGTTCCTATCACCTGTTCCTGGTGGCTGAGCTTGTTTGCTACTACATTCCTCTTGCCTGGAATGTAGCAGACTGACAGCTCTACTGAGAGACGACAGGTGACCGATCATGACTTACCACTGATGAGCTGGCTGCTCCTGAAGGGACAGGAACTGTCTGGCTGCCTCCCTGAACCTGCTGATCCGCGAGTCTGCAGGGAAGACTAGCCCTTCTACCATATCGATCAGCATGCCCAGGTACTTCATCCTCTGCTTGGGCTTGAGATCTGACTTCTCGTAATTCACTACGATCCCCAGATCGCGGCAGAACTCGAGGAGTCGATCTCTATCCTGTAGCAACTGCGAGTGGGAGCTCGCCAGGATCAACCAATCGTCAAGATACCTCAGAAGACATATCCCTACCGAATGGGCCCAAGCTGACACCAGCGTGAACACTCGCTTGAACACCTGTCAAGCGGTTGAGAGACCAAAACAAAGTGCCCTGAACTGGTACACCGTCCCGTCGAGGATGAAACGGAGGTACTTCCTGGGGGACTGATGGATGGGTATCTGGAAATACGCGTCCTTCAGATCCACAGAAAGCATGAAGTCATTCTCCCTGATGGACTCAAGCACTGAGCGTGTCGTTTCCATCGTGAACCGAGTCTGGCGAACGAATCGGTTCAAGGGAGAGAGATCTATCACCGGGCGCCAGCCCCCAGAGGACTTCTCCACCAAAAAAAGTCGGCTGTAGAAGCTTGGTGACTGATCCCATACGATCTCCACAGCTCGTTTGCTCAGTATAGCTTCTACTTCCTGCCAAAGCGCCACGTCCTTGGCCGAACAAGGAACGTACGTTTGTAGATGTACCGGGTTGGAGGTGAGGGGTGGCCGAGACTCAAAGGGTAGTAGATATCCCTCCCAAAGAACATTTACTATCCAGGTCTCTGCTCCATAGCACTGCCAAGTTGCCCAGTGGCTCACCAGGCACCCCCCCACTTCCAGCAGCAGGTGAGGGGGAACACCGTCCCTAGCGTTTCACTCCTCTCTTCGACTTCTTCTTCCTGGCTCCTCCTCGAGAGAAGGAGGGCTGGTTATGGTTGCTCCTTAAAGATGAAGTCGAGGGCAGTCTTTCCTCTCGCCTTCAACGAAGCAATCGTTTTAGCCGCCGAGGAAGTGCTAGCTGAACTCTTAGGTTTAGCCGCAGTCATTCGAGGCTGCCTGGTGGACCAGATGGTTACTGTCATCAGTGCGCCATTGTTCCACCGCAGAGTCCAACATCTCTCTAGGGAAGAGAGAGGAGGAACTCCGCACCGGTCCATTGCGAAGACCCAAGGCCGCCTTGCGCCCTGCTGACCTGGTTAGTCGAGTGAGGACAGCATCCCTACGCCTCAGAACCAGGTTAGCCGTCTGGTGGGCCAGGTAAGAGATGGCCCTACCTCCAGACTGGCACAGTCTCATGAAGGCCGGGTCCCCTTCAGGAGTGATACCTCCCGAAGAGGCCGCGACCTTAGACACTGTGAGGGACCACAGGTCTATCCAGGAGACTGCTTGGAATACTGCCATGGCAGTGGATTCTCTGACAGCAGGTGCTGAAGAGACACCCCTGGAGTTAGCCTAGCTAGCTCCGGGTTAACCTGCTTCGGCAGCAGAGGGTCCTCAGTTGGCACATAGAAGCACCTCTGTCGTAGTAGAGGTGGGGGCAGGAGCTTGGACGACCTGCCGGATCGGAGCGAACCCTCCTGTCCGGAGACAAGAGTGTCCACCTGGTTCAGCACACTGTCGGCCAAGGCTGATTGCGGCAGACCCACCGTTGTCCTGGGTTCCTTTTTGGGTCCCCAGAATGACTCCAACCTAGATGTAAGCTCGGAAGGTGGGAGCGGCGATCCTTCCCCGAGGTCGTTGTGCTGACGAATCAGCGCAACAACCTCAGCGAACGACCTCTGGATCTCAGGAGTGACTGCATCCTGCGGAGACAGACCGTCCAGCCCATCCAGCGAGAACGCCTCCCGAGACCCTCCTCCTTCCACAACAGACCCCTCACGGTCTCCTCCTACCGCTTGCGCATATGATCTGGTCGGTCCTAGGACCGTGCCAGTTTCGTAGGGCGTCACGGCGGGATCCTCATGATCACTCCTGATCAACTCGCTCTTCCCAGTGTAACCCGAGGAAGTTGAAGGGATAGGAGAGGTAGACCTGACGCTCCCCCCTCACGCACCGGCAGAACCGGCGCGCTGGGGGGGGGGGCTGCAGATGCTCGCCAACCCGTGGTGGCGATCGGGCTGCAGGCCGGGTCAACGGCTGGACCGAGAACAGCGGCGATGGTCCCGAGCGTCAGAAGAGCTGCTGCTGGTCCCCCTATCCGGAGGAGTCCGCTGTCGCGGTGGGAGCGAGGCCTGCCCTCACGGTTCATCACGCCGCTTGTCCAGGCGACCAAGGGGACCGCTTCCTCGCCTCAGCCCTCGGCCGGTCTGGGACCGTCGCATCAACCCTGGGTACCGGCAGCTCGCCACGAGAGCGATCGCTGGTCTGGTGGGAGTCACCTGGGCGACTCCCGCCAGTCTTCCTCTCCGTGCCTGGATCCTGGCATTGAGCGAACTCGGATGCCCGGGTCTTGGCTGCATGGTCATCTGCGGGCGACTGTACACTCGGTACCTCTCACTGAAACGGTACCTGACGTCGGGGCAGAACCTCTGGCGCCAGGCGAGGAGGTACCGGTGTTAGCCGGCACTCCTCCAGTTCCCGTCTTCTTCTTCCTTGCGGAAGGAGAGACGGGCCCCGTTCCCGAAGGAACAGGAGGACCAACGGAAGCCCCATCCGTCCCACCGGGGTGGGAGAGACCCTTAGAGGTCTCAGAGCGAGACTTCTTAGGGGGGAGGAGGCTACCTTCTTCCTCTTAGGCTGTGGGGCCTTAGAAGTCGAAGGGAAAGCGACGGCAGCAGACGACGACGACGACACCTTCCTCTTCTTCTTCTTCTTCGTCAGCTTCCTCAGGACCATCATCAGGTCTTCCATCCAGGATGGAGCCGGGGCAGTTGCCGAAGCAACAGGGCCCAGCTGCACCTGTCCGGAAGGACCTGGGGTGGGGGCAGCAACACCATGGGCAGGAACAACAGCGGCATGAACTGGTACTGGAGCGCCGATCACAGGAACAGGAGGTGGGGCAGGAACCAGCGGCATCCTCTGGACCGGCGGCAGATCTAAGGGAGAGCTCTTGGGACACCGGAAGTCAGGGGCTGGAGCAAGAGCGGCAAAACCAGGCAGCAGCGTCATGATCATCCTCTTAACATCTGGCAGCGGCGCCTAAACAGCAGCTGTCGGGGTAACCATTGCCACATGTTGGTTATAGACCAGGTGCGGGGGAACAGCGTAGCCTGGCGTGGATACTGTCGTGGTTGTCGTCGTGATCAGGCCATGAGTTACCGGCCTGGTCCCTCTCGAAAAATAACTGAGCAGCCCCTGAACACTCTGTGTCCCCTGGAGCCCCAGCGAGTACCAGACCCAGCCGAGATCGTTCCCCGTGGCAGGCAATTCTGAGGAAGGAAAAGTTGTCGGGTTAATGGGGGGTTTCCCCTCGCCCAGGGGGGGACAGTTCCCACCCCGAGCGAACGGACGACCCCGAATACAACTGCACATCGGGGTACCTCGCCCCCTCCTCCACACTCGACTGATCGAGGGAAGAGAAGGAGTGAGATACCCACCCCGAAGGGGAAGGAGCCATACACGGGAGCTGAGATGGAGGGAGAAATGAAGAAGACGTGTCCGTAACCAAGGGAGTAACAGGCGAACCTTCCGATGACTCCCTGGCCGGCTTACGCGGTTTCTTCCTCCCTTCATAGTGCTCCCACTGCTCCTCCGACCAAACAACACAAAGATCACAGGGCTCGGCGCGAGAGCATTCGCGCCCTTGGAACCGAGCGCACAATTCATGAGGGTCTACCTCGACAATGGACCGAAAGGGCCCACACTTATGGCCCTCCACACAAGGGCACAGTCTCTGGTTGATGGGGGGGCGAGGGGGGTCTTTCCGGTTCTCGGGAATCCATAATTCCAACAATAACACAGTATGAAAATACAAAACACAACCAAGTACTCACGTTTGTTTTGCACAAGCATACTAGATAGCGAAAAAGGCAAAATATCTTTACGATATAAAGCAAACCAAGCATACGACGAAACAGTGGGCAGAGAGGCGAAGCAATACATCCATCCAACAGCGCGGCCGAAAGCAAAGTGACTCCTCTCCTCGCAGTCGCACTGACCGCCAACTGCCGGACAAGTAGTTAACTACCGAACCCCCTTGTTCGAAGCTTACGACTGGTTCAACTGCCGCTAAGTTACCTTCCTATTGTTAAGGGGGCCGGCCGGCTAATGCCCTTTTTTAAGGACAGGACTTTGATATTCATACGACTTAATAAGGTGACTTGGGACATCTCCAAACTGCATATGATTTTCGCCTCTGACCTTCGGTTTTGTGACGCCAGGGTGATTTATCCCGAAAATAACCATTTTTCAAATTCTATCTCCTCCCTTGATATTTAATATTAAGACCTGGGATTACTACCATATATAGACCTGATGTAGACCTCCAATCGAATGGAGAGTTTTTTTTCTAAAAGTCATTTTTTTGCAAGATATGAATTTTTCAATATGGTAAAAAAATAAACCCTCTATAAATCAGGAGAAAAAAATTTATAACAAAAATACGAAACAAAAATTGGAAAAAAGGGCTCTATTTGATTGTTCTATGATGTCTTTCTGAGTTATATACCAAATTTCAATGTTATAGCTTTAAAACTAAGTGAAAAGATAGATTTTGAAGGTCAATAAGTATAGTTTTGAGATACGGGCGTTCAAAGTTTTCCTTCGTATTTCTATAAAGACAGTTCAAAGTTTTCCTTCGTATTTCTATAAAGAGAATGTTAATAAATAACGATTATTATGAATGTATATTTCTTTTTTGTGTATTAATAAACCAAAACTATTTTATTTATCATAATTTAATCATAAATGATGATCCCTTTGCTCATATATCACAGCCTGGGGCACTGCTTGAGGCAAGATGGGGCACTCCTTCCTACGCAATTCTCTCTCTCCCTTCGCTAACTCGGCTTATTACAGCGAATTTTCTTCTTCTGTATGTTAGCGAGATGTTTTCCTTGTATTTCCTTTTTGGCATGATGAAATTCTTGCCCGAAACAAAGATAAACAAACGTAAATGCAAGAGAATGTCAAGAGGTGAAACTCGAAGGCGTACTCTTTTTTTACAAAGACAATTTAATAAATCATGATTATTATGAATTCATATTCCATTTTGGGTTTTAAAAAACCAAAACTTTGTTATTTATCATAAATGAAGATCTCTTTGCTCAAAGATCGTCGTAGCCTTGGGCACAGTGTGACGTGTGCTGTCAAGCAAGACGGGGTCGTTACTAAGCAACCCTCCCCTCTCTCTTCACTAACAACGCATATATTATGATATTCTGTAATAATACTTGAGCGATTTTTCTTCGTCTGTATGTTAGCGAGATGTTTTCCTTGTCTTTTCCTCATTGGCATGATGAAATTCTTGCCGAAACATACATAAACATACGTAAACGCAGGCGTATGTCAGAGGTGAAATGGAACGTGTAGACTACTCGAAGTCTGTGATCGCACTAAATCATTATCAGGACTGTCACTGGACTTGGCCTGAAGTCTCCTTCTCGACTCGGGGAATGTCTACAGATGCCATTTCTCCCAATTTCTTGACAATAATTATCAAAAATTTACGATAATAGAGGAAATATTGCATTTTTCTTGTACGGATCAATGTTTTAGGCTTATTGAGTTACGTTAACTAATTACCCTGTAACTACGAAAGTAAGAGGAATTTTGACGAATATTTCGTATACCATATTCTCAATTGCCATATGAAGCTCCATGAATTTTTTCATGACTTTGCATTTTTCGCCCTATACCTCCATATATAGGCGTTCCGGCCGGCCCCCTTAAAGGACCGAGAGTTTGTATGCATATCGGAACAAATTAACATTTCATCATAAGCAAGAAGCAAGAACTCATACAAAGAATGGGCCATCTATCACAATTTATACAACTATAATGAATGCTCTGCTTATTTCAGTGTTGCACGTAGTTTTCTTAATATAAAAATTCTGGAGGTCTATATGGCCTGACAAGAAATTGATCAATAATGCAATGTTTCCAATCAGCTATTAATGGCTACCTTAATAGAAAAAAACCTTTACCTCTAATAATGATAGTTTAAACCAATAAAATATTAATACGTACACTACAAAATAAAATAATGATATTGTTAAACTACAATAAAGTTTTGTACATACTTACCTGGCAGATATATACTTAGCTATAGTCTCCGACGTTCCCGACAGAATTTCAAATCAAAAAAAAATCGCGGCACACGCGACAGGTAGGTCAGGTGGTCTACCTTACCCGCCGCTGGGTGGCGGATGTACGAACCACTCCCGTAAGCTTGTCAGATTTTTCTCTTCCACCTGTCTCCTGAGGGGAGGCTGGGTGGGCCATTAATCGTATATATCTGCCAGGTAAGTATGTACAAAACTTTATTGTAGTTTAACAATATCATTTTTGTACATGAACTTCCCTGAACAGATATATACTTAGCTGATTGGCACCCTTGGTGGAGGGTAAGAGACAGCTCAATAATACAGGTAAGACGGGAAACAACTAATGTTGTAGGATATAAAAAAACCTTGGTTCTCACCTTTTCAGGATGAAGACTTCATAGATACTATCTCTGAGTCTGCATTGCCTGGAGAGCTACAGCTAGGACGTGACCTGATGCTGAAAGACTCTCGGATCTACCACTGGGATATGTGATCCCCTATTGTGGTAGAATCCAAAGTCGGATGCTGTTAGAGGGTCACCTTGTCCGCTTACCTAACAGATCCTTACCACTACCTCTGCAAGGAGCCAAAACCCACCAGACCACCTAACCAAAATACAAAGGGTTAATATTACGACAAAAAAAAGAGGTGCCCTCCTGCAACCTCTTTCAGACAACAAAAAAAACCAAACAATATAAAATATAGGGTAACATATAAAAAAAAAAATTTACACAGGATAAGTTTGTCAGCTCCCTGCCCCAGCACCGAATCCGCCGATACGAAAAGGACCCAAGGCGAAGCATTTATCATATGTGATTTTTACATCACGTAGGTAGTGGTTTTGCGAAAACCGATTGCATCTCCAAAAAGTCGCCTCCATCAAGTTCCACCGCACAGACATAATTTTTTCTGAATGCAAGCGAAGTTGCGATGGCTCTCACCTCGTGAGCTTTCACTTTCAGTAGTCTAAAATGATCTTCCTTACAGGCAACATGTGCCTCTGTAATAAGGCTTCTCAGAAAAAAGGAAAGAGCATTCTTCGACATGGGCCGAGTGGGGTCCTTTACGGAGCACAAAGCACATCTTGATTAGCCTTAAGTTGTTCCTTCCTCTTAAGGAAATACTTCATAATTCTCATAGGGCAAAGAGTTCTTTCAGGCTCTTCCCCTACTAGAAAAGATAAACTACGAACTTCAAAGCTCCTGGGCCAAGGGCGTGATGGGTTTTCATTCTTTGCAGGAAACTTGGAAGAAATGAACACACCATAGAATCTTCCTTAAACCCTACATTGCCCTCAATAGCTTGGAGCTCACTCACTCTCTTAGCTGTAGCTAGGGCCAAAAGGAAGATAGCCTTCTTCGTCAAATCCTTGAAAGAGGCTAAGCCAGGAGGTTCGAATCTAGACGATCCAAGGAATTGTAGGACTACGTCTAGATTCCAGTTCGGTACTACATGAGGACGCTTAATGGTTTCAAATGATCTAATAAGATCATGCAGGTCCTTATCATCGGATATATTTAAGCCTCTATGCCGAAATACCGCCGCCAACATACTGCGGTATCCCTTAATAGTTGACACAACCAGATGACATTCTTCTTTGAGGAAAATAAGGAAATCCGCAATTTGGGTCACAGAGGTACTGGAAGAGGAAATGTTCTTCCTCTTGCACCAACGTCTGAAGACATCCCACTTTGACTGGTATACACGCAAGGTGGAAGGTCTCCTCGCTCTTGCGATTGCTTTAGCAGCTGTTGCTGAAAAGCCTTTCGCTCTGACCAAACTTTGGACAGTCTGAAACCAGTCAGACTGAGAGCGAGGAGATTTTTGTGGGTACCTGTCGAAGTGGGGTTGTCTGAGTAGATCGCTCCTTAGCGGGAGCGATCTTGGAAGGTCCACCAACCATTCCAGTACCTCTGTGAACCATTCTTGGGCCGGCCAAAAGGGAGCGATTAAGGTCATTCTCGTTGAATCGGACTCTACGAACTTCTTGATGGTTAGCCCCAGGATCTTGAAGGGGGGAAAACGCGTAGACGTCGAGTCCGTTCCAGTCTAGAAAGAAGAGCATCTATTGCTACTGCCTCTGGATCTGATATCGGAGAGCAGTAAGGATCCAGCCTCTTGTTCTTTGACGTGGCAAAGAGGTCTATGTGTGGCCTGCCCCATAACTTCCACAGGCTCTGGCATACATCCAGATGAAGGGTCCACTCTGTGGGAAGGACCTGATCTTTCCTGCTGAGGAGATCTGCTCTTACATTCCTTTCTCCCTGCAACGAACCTGGTGAGAAGCTTGATTCCTCTTTCTTCTGCCCACAGAAGAAGGTCTCTTGCTGTCTCGTACAGGAGAAGGAATGCGTCCCCCCCTGTTTCCTGATGTATGCCAGAGCTGTAGTGTTGTCCGCGTTGACCTGCACTACCGATCTTCTGACTTTGGGCTCGAAAGCCTTCAGAGCCAACCACACAGCCATCAACTCCTTTCTGTTGATGTGCCAGGCTACCTGGTCCCCCACCCAGGTACCTGACACTTCGCTGGTTCCCAGAGTTGCACCCCACCCCATGTCCGACGCGTCGGAGACAACACCAGGTTGGGGGTCTGTGATTGAAGAGACAGTCCCTTCGCAAAGAGGTTGGGATCTGTCCACCATAAGAGATGTTTCTTGATGTCCTGGGATAACGACAGGGAGAACGTCAAATCCTGAGAACGACGACTCCAATTCCGATGAAGAAAGAATTGGAGTGGTCTCAGGTGCAACCTTCCTAGGGAAACGAATTGCTCCAGAGAGGAGAGCGTCCCCAGCAGACTCATCCACTCCCTCACTGTGCATACTTCTTTCCCTAAGAAGGTTGTTACTCTCTCGAATCCTCGGGCTATCCTTTCCTGCGAGGGAAAAGCCCGAAAACTCAGAGAGTCATCTGTATCCCGAGATACACACACACTTGCTCGGGAATTAGTGATGACTTCTTGAAATTGACGAGAAGTCCAAAGCCTTCGTCAATTCTAAAGTTACTTGTAAGTCCTTCAAACAACGATCTTCTGAATTGGCCCTTATTAGCCAATCGTCGAGGTACATGGATATCCTCACCCCTTTCAAATGAAGCCATTGAGCCACATTCCTCAAAATCCCCGTGAACACTTGAGGGGCCGTCGAGAGGCCGAAACACAGACCCTGAACTGAAAAATTTTCCCCCCCATCATGAATCTGAGAAAACTTCCTCGAGGAAGGATGGATCGGTACGTGGAAGTAAGCGTCCTGTAAATCCAAGGAAACCATCCAGTCCCCTGGACGAAGTGCTGCCAGCACTGATGAAGGCGTTTCCATCGTGAACTTCTTCTTTTCTACGAAGCAAGTTCAGGGCGCTTACATCCAACACCGTCTCCATCCCCCTGAGGACTTCGGAACTAGGAAAAAGGCGGTTGTAGAAGCCGATGAATGATGGTCTGTCACTAGTTCGATAGCCCCCTTCTCCAGCATCTGACTACTGCTAGATGGAGAGTTGATTCATGATGGGGTCTCTGTACCTGGCCGTCAGTTCCTTGGGATGGCCGTCAAGGGAGGTCTTTCGACGAAAGGGATGAGGTAACCTCTCCTCAAAATAGAAAGGGTCCAAGGATCCGCCCGTTTTTGGGCCCAGACTTCTGCAAACTCTAAGAGTCTGGCGCCCACCGTTGATTGAAGGACTTGCAAGTTATTTGGGGGCTTTCTTTAACAGACTTGGCGAAAGTCTTACCCCTTCTTGAAGGTCTACGACCTCTAAACGTAGAGGTTCTTGATGAAGATGCCCCTCGAAAGGGTTCCTCGAACACTTGCCTTTTCCTTCTTAGCCTTGGTAGGGAAGGAAAGGGCGAGGTTTTCTTGCCGACTGTGCCAAAAGGTCCTGGGTGGCTTTGGCGAAAGTGACCCTCGAAATGTCCTGCACTCGATGTTTCGGGAACAACTGAGTAGACAGAGGAGCAAACAGCAAAGAAGACCTCTGAGCATGGGAGACCGACTTCGTTAAGAAGGAACAATAAACCGACCTCTTCTTCACGATCCCGGCCCCATAAAGGGAGGCGATTTCCACTCGCTCCGTCTCTTACCGACTTGTCCATACAATACAAAACACATAAGATCTTCTGGCGAAATTGACTCTGGCACTTCAATTTCTTGGCTAGGACTCCCAACGACCAATCAAGGAAGTTAAATACTTCTAGCACTCTAAACATACCTTTGAGCAAATGATCCAATTCATTCATTGCCCAAGTCGTCTTAGCAGAGTTAAGGGCAGTTCTCCTTGTCGAATCTACCAGTGCCGAAAAATCCGAATCAGCCGAAGACGGTAGACCCCAATCCTAAGGGCTCTCCTGTTTCGTACCAGAAACCAGCGCGTCCTGATAACTTCGAAGGAGGAAAAGCGAACATCGTTTTCTTCCCCGCTTCTTGGAAGCCATCCAGGAACCAAAACTCCTCAGTGCCTTCTTCATAGAAGAGTTGGCTTCATCCTCACACAAGAAGAACTCTCGCTGTCTTCGCCGTTTGAAAAAAGTAGTGAGAAGGAGGAGGAGGAGGAGGAGGAGCCGTAGGCGTAAGGGAATCCCCAAAAAAACTTGTAAAAGTAGCTCTGTAAGCTTCTTGTAAGAAGAGACAGCAGCAGAAGTGTTCGGGGTTCCTCATCCGAACCTTCTAGGACGTCTTCTCGAGGCTGCGTGACGCGCGGAAGATCCTTATGTGACGAAGGGATCCTAGCAGGAGTTGAGCGAGAGGTTGGAGAACGCCCTCTCTTAGAAGAGTTCACATCCACTGGAGAACGATGAGAAGATCTGGAAGTCTACGATGAGACTCCCTCTTCGAGGTATACGGAATCTCAGCCGAAGGAGAGGTAGGGCTCCTACTCCGAGAATCCTCGGAAAAACATCCACAGGGCGCTTACGAGGAGGCGAGCGCCCTACTATACTCTATGCGCCTACCTGAGGCGAGCGGCTGCCAGGAGAAGAGCGCCTATCGAGAGCAGAGCGCGCGCAGCTCTCCATACCTGTCCAGTTGCGTACGATCAACGGAAAGTCCGACTGGAAGGCGAAATGCGCCTACTAGGAGAAGGCTGCTTGCGAGACTCTGACGTCTAACAAGAGGGGTAACATTTCAGGAGAAGGCGCTTCAAAACTAACGAGCGCCTACTGGAGAAGGGCGGCTTCCGGGATTCCTGGTGCCTACCAAGAGACAAACGGTCAGGAGAAGTGCGCCTAGAAGCGGCGAGAGCGCCTACACGGAGAAGGGCGCTTGAAAGACTCTTGTTGTCTGCCCCTAGGAGAATAATCAGGAGTATGACGCCTTAAAAGAGACGAGCGCTACTAGGAGATCTATGTGCAGTAGGCTCTTGGCGCCTACCTTGCGGGAGCGGCTAACAGTAGGCCAGTCTATCATGCACACGACTCCTACCAGACTCTAGATGCCTGTCAGGAGAGAAGTCACGATCCGACTCGAGGAGAGTGACATCTGGAAGAAGAACGCCTACTTGTATAAGGGCGCCTTCTAGAATCTTGAGGCTGCTAGGAGAAGTTTCACGCGAGGGAGTTGAAGAAATCGCGTGATGAGCAGGTGCAGTGCGTTACCGGAAGCGGGAATCCAATCTGAAGAAAAAACTTCTTTCTCCATAGAGCGTCCTACCGATGTTTGGCGTCTTGAAATCGAGAGAGAGCCAGGCGCGAGCGAGGGCGCTCACGCGAGCGGAGGGCGCTCACTCGAGCGAGGGCGCTCACGCGAGCCCCCACCTTCATACGAAACCTCCCCATATGAAGGAGAACGATCCTCTGAAGAGCGGCGCCTAGATCTCTTGATCGGAAGAGAAACGTCCTTCTTCCTACGTGATCTAAGCTAGAGAGTCTGCTAGCGCCGTGATCTGAGCTTGAAGTCCCGCGAGTACTCTCGTAGGAGAATCTTCTTGTTCTTCCTCGGAAGCAGGCGCCGAGCGCGGAAGCGCGAGAAAGAAAGAACGATCACAGGATTTCTTGGGTTTCTTCGCCTCCACCGACGATTCTTCCGGGAAAACCACCTCCGGACTAGAAGCCAAAGGACTGCAGGGAGCCTTCCAAGCCCTCTTCAACGGCGGGCGCGACGCATCCCGGGGAGTTCCAACCTCTCTTCGGAGAGGGAGACGACGAAGAGGAGAAGCATTGGCGTAGGAGCTCCTTCTTGTAGCGATCCGAGGCAGCCTGGAGCGTACTTCAGGATCTGCCGAGGGGACGCCTGACCGGTGGGGGCTCTCCCTAGCCCTCCTGCGGCTTTTCGACTTTCCTACTCCACTGGAACTGGGAGTCTGGAAAGAGGATCTAGGCCTAGAGGCACTAAGGAGCCGGTCAGACGCACCCTCCAACACACTGGGGTACCACTGCACTGATCACTAACACTCTCCTTACCTTCCAACTGACGAATCTTCTGATCCATAGAACGATTCTTTGGCTTTCAGAGCTGCCGCCTCCGAAGGCGAAATCTTCGGCTTCGGTGCGGGGAGCCGGGGCTGCAACTTGGGAAGAAGGTTCTAATTCTACGTTAGTACTATTAGGATCCACATCCAACTCACTCATTCTAGATCCTGCTAGAACTTCTAGAGGAAGCCTTACGCACTCTATCACGTTCCAACTTCCTAACATAAGAAGAGAGAGGCCTTATATTCTTCTTCATTCAATCCCTTACATTCATTACAAGGGTTAGCAAAAGCACATTCATTCCCCTGCATTTCATGCAAACCGTGTGGGGGGGGTCTACCGAAGCTTACGGCAACCTCACCTTACATCCTTCATTCACGCAAACCCTAAACAAAACCGAAGTTTTAACTTACCGATTCTAGATCAGACATCGTTAAAGAAAATCAAACTCAAAATCAAAGCCGGTCCACAATCAGCGTATGCCAAGCCAAACAAAGCGAATACGTCACCAAAAGAAGTCCAAATTAACTCCAGGCAAGCGAGAAATCGAAAAACTATCGAGAGGAACCGACAACAGTTGTTATCGTTCCCGCGACAGAGAAAAATCTGACAAGCTTACGGGAGTGGTTCGTACATCCGCCACCCAGCGGCGGGTAAGGTAGACCACCTGACCTACCTGTCGCGTGTGCCGCGAGATTTGAAATTCTGTCGGGAACGTCGGAGACTATAGCTAAGTATATATCTGTCAGGGGGAAGTTCATGTACAAAACAATAAACCTTGCGTTCTTGAGCCCCTGCTAGCTAACCTACCAAGAAGTTTAGTACAGTGCATTTACAATCTTGAGGAATTAGGGATATTATGGCTGGCATCCAAGAATAATCAAATACTGTACAGTATTCTTTGGAGCTAGTCCTCTTACACAGGTCTAATGTAATTTATTATATGAGTCAAATACCACTGTTTCTTGTTATCAAAAAACAATTCTCCAAGAAGTTCCATACGAGTTGACAATTTTGAAGAATTATACCTTTTGAATGGCCCTTCTTACAGAGGGCTATATATTCTCTAACATATGCACATTCCTTCTTACAGAGGTCTTGATGTTCTTTAACATAGGCAAAGTTCAAATTCTTTCTTTTCCTATGTCTGTCTGTACATGACTGAATGGTTAGAGAAGTCCTTTAATTTTTAAACCTTAGAGAATATCATTGGATGAAAAGGAAAAAACCCTTACCTTAGAGCATACATGCCAAGCACCATTCTCACTTAAGGATCAAAGACTGGTGTCTTAGAGAGGCAGTCAAGGTAACTGTATACCTCACAAAGACTCCAGACTTTATGCCAAAGTGAGAATGGCATTTGTTTGGCATGTAGACTAAAATAAAGGGTTTGGTTACCTCTGATATATACAAAGGCACAATTCCAGTCAAAGAATTAGAAATTGCACCTTTGTATATTTCAAATTGAGCTCAACTGACCTTGTCAATGAGATTTTATCCTTGCAGTCCTTTATTATTGATACCACCTGACTCGGAAAATTACCGTACTTGCCAGCATATTAGACACTTTTTTATTTTAAATTGTATCCAAAAAGTGCCCTAAGCCCAATGCAGCTATATTACAGATGGGAGATTGAGCGCTGTAGACTCGGCTAGGCCTTTCCTACAGCAAGGACACTGGGTTGGCACAAAACCTGTTGCTAATAAAAATCACTGAAAAATAAGCCTAATTATTACAATAAATATTTACTAATAATAAAATATTGAAAACAAACAAAATTATCCATCTGTTATCACAAACTTATGAAAAATTGCTCACAATACATCAGCAGTTAGCCTGTCCACCATTTACAATGAGTGGACGTAAACAAAATCACAGCGCCACCAGTTGTTTAATTATAGTAAATTTCATACAGAGCCCACACTTTATTCCTGTAAAGCTACTCTCACAATATTGTATTCATGCACAGAATCATATAATTTTCCTACAAAATCACTTTAAATATAATTCAATGAATGTATGATGAAACATACTAACATTTTTTTTCCATAAAATATCCTTTTTATGCGAGGGTGCGTGTTATACACTGGCAAATATGGTACTTTTCCTCCCCAGAATTCTTTTCTTACTTTTGGGAAAGAAGGCAATTGGAGTAAATGTAACTAGAGTAAATGTGGAATGGCCTCCTGGCGACCACCTTCCCAAAAAATAACTAACACTTGCTTCGAGAAGAAAGTAGCTAGATCTCAAGGTGTTTCTTCCATGGGCGCTGGCTTGTGGCTGATGTCTATCCTGGGTTACAGATAGTGTTAAAGTTATTTATTGGGAAGGTAGTTGCCAGGAGGCCATTCAATCATTTGCCCTATATACTAAATACTACTACAGGAACAGTGAGGGCGCAAATACACAGTAAGGGGTTTGGGCTACTGTCGGCTTAATGCCTAGGCATTTCAGAGGGGATAAGACCTAACCAGACTAACCTTTACCTGACCTAACCTTGGACCCCATGTCCTAACCATGCCAGGGAGGGGTTTCACCCCTGCATTCTACCCAACCACTGCTGTGTAGCATACTGACCTGTATACTATAGAAATCCCCAAGAATTCTGTCTATGGTGGTTTAAGGAGGTTTAACTGTTCATTAGGATAGCCTAATGCAGATAGGGATTTACCAGTTTCAACTTTTGGCCACAGTAGCTACCTTAGCTAAACCCACAGAGCAGGAACTTAAGCTTGTAAATAGGTAGCCAGGCATGCAGCATTACCTAGACCCCCTAGACCGGTAAGTAACCTAGCCCATACCTAGGTACTAGTAGCTACCTAGTAGATAGTAGTAGCCTAGTAGTAGCTAACCCCGTCGCCCAAATACTACTGTCTGGGTATAGCCTGTAGCAACTACCTACTCTAGTAGCTAGTTCTACGATATGATTAACCAACATATGCAGTTAGCCTAAATCTATAAAAAAAATCACCTAAACGAAACACAACCTCAATGCAATTCTCACTTTTCATTATCGTCTGTCATGGTGCCTTGAAATGGTCTCGATTTGCTTTAAAATGTGGTGTCTGCGACGTCTATTCTTGACAGGACAAGAAGGCAGCTGAAGGGAGCGATATGTTTACATTCCTCGCCTTGCCGGTTACCTGCAGTCTGAATTCTCGCTTTATCGGCGATAGCGTATTACATAATGGTGCAAGATTACACAAATTTAATTCATAATGCCTTTTATTCTAAGCTCAGACAGCCTTTAATTATTTAATAAACCAACTATAGTTAATAATAGGGATTACAGTATCATGATCAAATCTGTAGAGCAACCTGGATATAATACACGACTGACTTCATCTTCATATTTCCTTTCAGATTCCTGAGCAGGTTAATCTAGTGTAATCTATCTTGCACGTTTCATCATTATTATCACTTAACAGCTGCGTGGTAACGTGTAATAATGCCATTAGCTAGCGAAATATAGGGCACATTTACCTTCTGTAATATAAGTTCATGAACGAAATCAAATCTTTCCACTGATGCCTTGGTTACATAGAAATGTCATTATTATCAATAACCAATGAAAATTAAAATATTGAATGTATATTTTTATTAGATAACAATTTGTTTGTGCTATTTCAACAGGCCTGTTATTTTGCTTTAGTTTTTAGACATTTTTATTACAACAGTATATATTCAATAACAGGTTTGATCAGTACACCTCTAATTCCTGCAGAATAAAACTCTGTTGTAGAAAATATAGGTCAAATAGGTCACAATCGTGCAAATGTCTATGCAGAATACAATATTATAACATTGCTCCATTAAGCTGTGACATATTTAGATGCCCTGTCTGCATTACGAGAACTCGTGAAAAACTTTCTTTTGGTCATTTCTCATTTTTTGTTTTCTTTTCAATAGTTCTCTATGCTGTAATTGTTGTTATAGATTAAAAAAGACATTTCGCCACAGGTTCTTGTTCCTGGAGAATACATAAAAAGCTTATGGAGAGTTTTCTGTCGTGGGTTAAAGTTTTCCTTTGCCAAGTGATATCTATGACAGTTTATAGAACTGCTGCGAAAAATTATGGAATCTTATCTTGAAAGAGAGATTTGGAAAAAAAATGTGAATGGTAGGCCCTACACTGTGGCTTTCTCGAGTTGTTGACTGTTGACAAAGGGAATAAAGCTCCACACGACCCTTCGTGTTGATCAAAATTCAAAACACAATTATCTCCTAGAAGCAAAGCAAAATGTTATTGGGTGATATATAAATTTATGGATAAAATTATGTGTAGGAGAAAAGGTACGTGCTTTACTGTCATAGATGAACTGTGTGTTCCGTTTTCTCATATTTCTGTTGACCAGAACATTAATTTGGTACTGTGTTTGCTACATGCTGCTTAGCTTTTAAACATGCGACTCACATAATGACAATACGTACATAGTTTGGCCACTTCTAAGACAGTGCAGATATTATAATTCAGCCAATGCAGACTTTGTTGTTAGTACTCGTGGCGTAAGCATGTTGGGAGTGATTTGTGCTACCACTGGATCTTGCTTTCTCACATACCATGGCAACACCGCTGTCTTAAAAACAACAGTATTTTTATTGAGATACTCTTCTAGGCTATTTTATGTCACTATAATTATTCTTGTTTTTATCTAAATAAAATCATATTCTTTGTTTCTATATATGCCGCCTTCGTTTAGTAATGTGTTGGATTTCGCCCTTGGTGTTTCCATATATTCATACTGTATTCTTGGTTGATATTGTTATAGTCATATTAAGCTGGTAATATACTACGGTTGGCTACACACCACGGTTAGATCTAAGCAAACATCTGGGAACTCCGCTGTGTTTTTACTTAATATTGATAATTATTCATCATTACTTATTAGCGTGATAAATGTGGTTTTTACCAAGTGTACAGATTGTAAGTTAGAACTTGACCATTGATTTTTAGTTCGCTACGAGTGCTCTGAAATATGAAATTTAATATTTTAATGTAGGCCCAATCATTCCAATTCGTTCTGCTTGTATATGAGTAACTGATATATATTCAAATATATCATTAGTAATGAAACGTTAAAACCAGCAAAAATCTTAACTTAAAAGGGAGTGAGGTTGGTTTCCATGGCATCATTTCTTCAAATTAATCCCGAAATCTCTCTAAAGTAATCATCTAAAGAAGATGATCTAATAAACGGATGTGCAGAGTTTATAGTAAAGATTTGTTGTTTAAATCAATATCCAACTAGCACACACGGAAACACTGACAGGTGAAAAGAACACACACACATAGATATATATATATATATATATATATATATATATATATAATATATATATATATATATATATATATATATATATATATATGGTGTGTGTGTGTGTGTGTGTGTGTGTTCTTTTCACCTGTCAGTGTTTCGTGTGTGCTAGTTGGATATTGATTTAAACAATAAATCTTTACTATAAACTGCTTTATGTTTTTCATACAAGGAAGTTGCATATATATATATATATATATATATATATATATATATATATATATATATATATATAGCAACTTCCTTGTATGAAAAACATAAAGCAGTCAATACAGGTTACTGTAAGATTCAGAAAGAAACCCGTGTACCACTCCAGTGCTTCATTACACATACAGTCCATACAGAGGTGTGACTGGAAGTGAGTTGCAGACACGCAGGCTACATTGGCGCCAATCGCGTTGCCCATATTACATATGTTCAGCCATACCTACATCCCAACCCCCTAAGATCATGGCATGGCAGAATGGCATAATATTAAATGGAAATAATTACTGATGGCAATAAGCAAATATGTATTAAATACATATACGCACACAAAGAAAATATGCAAGAAAGAAAAATAAATCCTTATAGGAAAAAAGCAATGGTTAATGCACAGGTATCACAGCATAAAGGGACAGGCATGGCAGCAACATGAATATGCCCAAAGAAATGTCTACAAAAATTAATTGTATCCAGTTCGTCTTATCAAAAACAGAAGACAAGACAAGCATGAGGGACAATATAAGACATAATTTTACAGTGGCACAAGCATGAGCATGGGTTAACACTCAACATCACCCATGACATACACGCCCATCCATGAGGGTTGTGCTGTCCGCCTTTTTGGACGAGGTGGAGCGGGGTCCGGGCGTGGGGAAGTGGCTGACGACATTGGAGGCTGACGTTTTAGCACTTTCAGGTGCTTCCTGTTTCTGAGTGACACTCGACCGCTTCCATCCAGCCTAATGAGATACTGTCGGTGACCCTTGGACTCTGCTACCAACCCAGATCGGTCCCAGGTTTTGGTTACAGGATCCTGCACTCTTACCTTGCAGCCTACAACAAGGGGCAGAAGCTCCCTGGTCCCAGCAAGTGGTTGGGTCTCCTTTTGGAACTCTGCCATTTGTAGTTCCCTCTTCTGGATTATCTCGTCCCAGTGTCTCTCCACCTTGTAATGCTGTCTGGGCGTTGGTACTCCATCTCTGAGCTGCCCACCGATGGCAAGCTGTGCTGGGGACTTGTCAAACCCCTTAGGAGGGGTGTTGAGGTACTAAAGAATTGCCAGAGATGTTTTGTTGCAATCGAGACTACCTCCTTTGCCTATATTAGACCTGATGATCCTCTTGGCGGTTTTGACTACTGTTTCAGCCCTTCCATTGGACTGGGGTAATTTTCTGAAGAATGACGTGGTCTCTTCGGTAATGAGGTTTGTGCCCCCATCTGTCGAGATTAACTCTGGTGCTCCCCATCTTGTGAAGTACGTCCTCAGCATTGATATGATTCTTGATGATGTTGTACCATGTGGAAAGTGTGCGACTTCCAGCTACCCGATGAGCCTGTCTTCATAGGCCATGTACATATGGCCCTCCAACTGTAGCATGTTCACCACCGTTGACTGGAATGGGTATTCTCGGGGTGCTGTGAGTACTAATGGTTCAGCAGGTTGTGATGGAGCATGTATATCACAAGAGGCACATCCATCCCTGTGGCTCTCTAGGTCACCTTCCATGCCTGGCCAGTAAACTGATTGCCTAGCCCTGCGGAGCATGGAGTCCACCCCCTGATGTCCTGCGTGAAGGCCTGTCACGACTTGAAGGCGAAGTTCCTCTGGGATGAGCAGACGTGGCCATCCTTGCTCATAAGTGTAGACTATCAGGTCTTCTACCATAGATAACCTGTCCCTAACTGAGTAGAACTGACGTAGGCAGGCCAACTACCTGTGCCTTCTGTGGGCGCCAGTCATTTGCTGCCACTTTAGCTACCAACAACTGGTATGCAGGGTCTTTAGAGGCTGCTACTTTGACCCTGTCCTCATCAAGTATGAGGAACTCTTGCTCAAGGGCAGTGGCTGAAGCAGCGATAAGGGTGGCAGTCATATCCTCTTCAAGTTCAGAGTCCTTGTCATCTGGTTCACAATGAGAGCAGGGAAGCGTGATAAGGAGTGAGCAGCGCAATTCCTCTTCCCTGGTAGGTATCTAACCGGGAACCTATATTGCAGGGTTTTCTCCTTGAGATGTAAGAGTCTTGGGTTCAGTATATCCTTCAGCTCTCCATCACCCAGGAGCTTGACCGGTGGGTGGTGGTCAGTCACGGTCAATAAGTTGGGGCAGCCCAAAAGGAGTAGCGTGGCCTTCTTGAGACACCATGTGACAGCTAAGGCCTCTCCCTCAACAGCAGCATGCCCAGCTTCAGCTTGTGACAAGTGACGGCTCCCACATAGGGCAATACACCACCCACCCTTGCAGCAGAATGGGACATCAGCTGAGGTACAAGCACAGTACTGCTGCAGGATAACAAACCCGATCCCATCTCTGCTCCAGTCTGTTAGGGCTTCCGTAGGTCGATATGTTTGCAGACTTTTTCGGGAGGTCTCTGAAGGGCTCCATCAGTGGGACGGAGGCGAGGAAGGGTGCCAACTGGTTGACAAAGCCAAACCATGACCTGATGTCAGTGACAGAGGGGTTGTCAGGCATAGGGAATCTCCGTATGGCAGCTAGACTCTCCTCTGTGGGCCTATAGGAATCCCATCCCAGCTGGAATCCGACGAAGCTCACTTCTCTTCAGCAGAAGCTGAATTTCTCTGGTTTGAGGGTTATTCCCTTTTTGGCACATGTGTCCAAGAAATAATATGTGTGACAGAAGGCCTCTTCGACGCTATTGTCATACAGAGGAGTATCATCCACACACTTGTGTTTTCAGGGAATGTCCTTGGTGGCATCATCAAACCTCTTGGTGTAGGCATCTGAAGCTGAATAGTGTCCCATGCGTGTTCTTCTGTACCGATAACACCCCCAGGGAGTAATAAAGGTTGTGAGTCTGCGGCTTTCTTCATGTAACACCACCTGGTGGAAGCCCCAATGTGCATCTGCCACTGTCTTAAAGGAATGTAAAGGTACCCCTGAGATCATGTCGAAAGGAGCAGGGGTGTGATGTGTCTCTCTCCTGCAGGAGGCATTGAGGCGTTGAAATTCCACAGTGCGGCTGGGCTGACCTGACTTCTTGGCAACAATGCAATGCAATGACCATCCTCGCACACTATTCTGTTGCTTCACCAGTCGGTACCTCCTCAACTGCATCTTCACTTTTGATTCCCAATGCTTTGATCTACCATAAGCTTTCTAATAAGCATATATAACAGCTAGGGCACTGGAAGCCACAATCCATGGCCTTTTGAGAGCACTTTGCAAAATATTTGCTGATAGACTCCTCACGCCATTGCATATACGCAAAAAACTCAGCCCAATGCACAGCCTGGTTTGATGCACGCAGAACCATGGCCCCTATAGCATCCAAAGCCCCTTCTGGAGACAAATTAGCCCACTGTAAATCACTATACCTGGCATCCAGCGTACGTTGCAACTCGGGTGCAATGAAACCTAATGTGTTGAGCTGCGTCTGCTGGTTGAAGCTTATGTAGCCTAAGCCAATGTGTCATGGACCGTTTCCAAGTCCTGTAGGAGGCCTGGTGCCGCTCTGTAGATGCAAGCCACTCTTCATTGTAGCCAAACGGTCGTTAAGGGCTTGCAATGCATCGAGACCCTTGGCAGCTACATGTTGAAGAGCTGGTGATCTTGACGCCACTCCGACGGGAGTACTGTGGGCACCTCTGGAGGATCGTCGTGTCCTCCTTACCGTGGAAGACGGTCTCCCTGGTGTAGACATGATTATTCTTTATGTACCCTACTCACTGCGCCATGTGGGAAACAGAAGGAAACCTGTGTACCCCTCCAGTGCTTTATTACACGTCCAGTCCATATAGAAGTGTAACTGCAAGTAAGTTGCAGACACGCGGGCTACATTGGCTCCAATCTCACTGCCCTCTTGGTAACAGACATTAAATATGTTCAACCTTCCTACAGTTACTCCAAAAATTCATTCAAAGAATTAATTTACCTTAGTGCATCATAATAAGTGGGCAGTGTTTAGTTAAAATTTCACTACTTTTCTTAAGAGACATAAATGACAGTAATACTAACTTCACACATTCACGTATTAAGGCGCGCATGTCCATGCACGTGCGGATCACCAGGGTGCGCGTGGGGAGCCACGGATCTTTCAACCTGCTCAAATAGTTCAGGCCCTGGCAATAGGACCCGTAGGAATTTTTTGGGTGGACTAAGTTTTTCTTCAAATCATGTTAGGGCACACTTAAAGAAAGGAAAAAATCTTGGGTAGACATCTGGCAACCCTGTCATAAGCTTTCTAGGCTATATTTTGTTCCTAAAAATTATGCATAGGCGTTAGCGTAGAATTTCCAAGTATTATTTGTGTTTTTAATCCAGGTGCACCATTTTCTATTGACTTTAGATTTCTTACAATTTTTCTTTTAAAATGAGATAACTTCCTAGCAAAAAAATATGAAAAGTAGAAACTAAAAGGTTTACTAAGAGACAGTAGTAAGCATGTTGTAGGCAATTGGTGGTTTGACATGCCAAACTACTTTCACTTGGTCTGGCATTCATGCTATTATATCTAAGGTAAATGTTCTAATGAAGCAAGCAGGTTTTCTTCTAATATTGCCTTACCCAGTGACAGCATATGATAGTGTTTATTCGTGCATGAAGAACTTTCAAGGCTTCCTTTTACATCTCAATCAACAAGATGAGGGTGTTTTCCACATAGCAGCAGAAATTCAGCTGTCTACAAATGAATTCTCTGATCTTGTACTGTTACTGGGATCCTTCCACATGACCAAAATACTACTTTCATGTATTTGGCAATATCTAATTGGTAGTGGGCTAGAAAACGTCATGTGTTTGGTGTAAAGGTAACAGAGAGTATTTTGAAAGGCAGTAACTATGTGAGGTCTGTAAAGGGAATGTTCATATTTATAGAGGTGATAGAAAGGCATAAACTCAAACACAGAAGATGCTCAATGCAGATTCCAATAAAATGATAATAGCATCAGAAGAAACATTGAAATCATTACATATTTTCATAGAAGAGCGGGTTCAAACTTTAGGTCAGTGTAAATATCTTGAAGGATTCTTGTACCTGATAAGTCTTTTGAAAAACCTAATTCGAGCAGACAGAGAAGGAAACTAGGATCTTTATCTGCAAACTTTCAAGAATTTCCTTCCACTATTTCTAATTTTTGACAGAGTTAATTATTTGAGATGGGGTTCTAGCGTATGTTCTTTGAACAAATGCTTAATTTGGAGGCATATCACCCTGAAGTTCCTGAACAATTCAAGTAGAGGCCACTTTGTTGTTCGAAGAGCGCAAGAAAAGTTCAGTGCTGTAGGTACTGACATGGCCCTTAAACAAACAATAAACCGATCCCAGAAATCAAGTGGAGGAATCATTGGCCAAACAAAAAGGAAAAAATATATTGCTGAATGGGAACTCTCTTGTCACGAGATCCTCCTCATAAGAAAAAGTTTCAAGAGCTCCTCAATGTTACACCGTTAGAGTATGAACTCATAATGCATCATGAATTAATAACGACTCTCAGATGTAAAATGGAATCCAATATCCAACAGATACTCTTGTATGTTGAAACAGGCGAAAAAATGCTGCACAACTTTATAACTAACGAGTGTGATTCAGACATAAATGTGCAGAAAATACAAAATTATTTTACGATAGCAGAAAAGACATTCGACATGTATCGAGAGGAAAGGCTTTTAAGCAAGAATATACCAGTTTCAGGAACTATGCATCAGCAAAACTTCCCACTTTCAATTATATCTCGACCCTAGTCAAGGATATTGGAGAAAAAACAAACTGAAAAATACTACAAGAGATCATTTGTTGGCTCATAGGAAAGTTGGCATTGCAAAAGAGAGAGGAATTAACATGGCACAAATTCTTACTCGTGATATTTTACCGTCATCCCTATTTAATGAGAATGGTGCAACTACCAAGACTACGAAATCTGCACTCATGTCCGAACTGACAAAGAAACTCGAACGTAAAGACAGAAATTGCGAAAATAAAAGATATTTTGATGCCACCATAATTATAGATGCCATGAATCAGTTTCGTAAATTGCCACTTAAAAGTAAGAACACATTTGAAGAGCTTTTTAAGAACCTTGACAGCAATATTAATGACGTGTGCAAATTTAGTCGTGTTGATTATGTTTTTGACAGTTACCTTAAATACCCTATCAAAATCTGTGGAACCAATACCATTGACTTCCATCAGTATTACTACAAATCTTCTTGTGCAGAAGAAGCGGTTTTGGGCATAACAACAAAGGTTTGATTTAAGAAGCCTTTATTGTCTATATGAAAACCGAAGGAATCAATCGAAAATGGGCAAGTATCCCAAGTGGTAGGGATTTGGAAAGTGGACTAATAGCAGCTTCAGTAATAAAGGATGGGTCCATCACGGAGCTCCATGATCCACTTGCAGTAAATGTAGACGAAGCGGACTTGCGCATTATTCCTCTTGTTTTTCATGGTCAAAGGATGCAATGTGTTATTGGGCTTTCTAACGACAAAGATGTTTTTGCTATTCTTTTTCATTTCTATGATCATTTTAATAATAATGGACTCTCTGAACTTTGGATGAGAAAATCTGCATCAGATATCATACCAGTTCATACTATTGTTGGTAAGTTAGGTAATACTAAAGATGTTTTTTTTTGGCTGCTCATTTTATTTATTACGGGATCAGACGTGAAAAGCAGGATAGGCACTAAGCTTTCCGCCTAAATTTTGTCATCTTCCTCCCACTACCCAATCCCTCAAGCTTGCCGAGGAATACCTCGGCAAGCTTGAGGCAACCGAGGTCAAAGTGCAAAGCTTTGGATGATCTCCGACATGGAAAGATGGTCCAATCCAAAGTTCTAAATATACAAAATCTGCCTTGTATAAGCCCTTCTTTGCAAGGTCACCTGAGACGATCATTAATTTTGACGTGATGCGTATACACATGTATAACAGTGCTTAACGCAGTCGAACCATTAGCTCCATTGGAATTTGGATGGAAAGTCAGTGACCCCGATTCATCTCTTATTCCTGATTCTTGCATCAGTGAGATGCCTGAAGATATGATTTTTACCTGCTCTTGCATGTTCTGTCATACTCAACGATGCAGTTGCCAAAAAAATAATGCTTTTTGTGCGACATATTGTAAATGCAAAATATATTGTGACAATCATGATCACTTGTAAATTTTGTAAATGTTATATTACAGCACATGCATTGTAAACCATTCTATCTTTTATAAATAATCAAAATTCAAAAATTCAATGGTCACACCATTATGAATATATATTCATACCCAAATCTAATAAAAAATATATAATTTGATTAATTTCTGTTAATTTCAGCATGTTGTTACTACAAAGGAAAACCAAGTTCTTATCACCTTTTGCAAAAGTGGAATATTTAATTTTCACTAAGAGTATGATCATTTGAATGTATATATGAGTTTTGAATTGCTTACAATTCATATTACAGTAAAAACTTGGCTTTTATGTAAATCAGCAAATCTTATTAGACAATACTATGCTACTATAAAGTTAAGACTATATTGTATACATGACTACTACTGTAAAATTTTGAAGATTATGATCATTAATAGATAAACAAAATGGTTTCAGATAATTAAATAATTGATAATTGAAAGAAATTTCATGTCCAGTTTGCATATGTGGTGAAAATAAAATATTACAAAAATTCAATGAGAGTTAATACACATAACTTAAAAAAAAAAGGGATCATAAAAAGTTCATGACCGGTTTGCCAGATGTCTACCCAAGATTTTTACTTTCCTTTAAGGGTGCCCTAATGGGATCAGAAGAAAAACCTATTCCACCTCAAAATTCCTACGGGACCTATAGCCAGGGCCTGTGTTAAAAACTATACATGGGTGGCCACGCCAACTGCCACATAGCTTGGCTCGACTCGACCCGCATTGCGTGGTGCCAACACGGCGGCGGCGCGGCGGTCGTGTAGTGGTGGCGAGCATATGCATTTTCCGCGGCCGCTCTAAGGTTTCCGCCTCGCACCGCGTGTCTCCGCTTGGTGCAGAAGCAGACGCGGCATTCCCGCTCCGCAGGTACCCAGGACGACGGGGCAACGCTGTGCCCAAGATATATAGAATAAGGGAGAGAGGTACAGTCACTTTGGTCGCGGGGGTAGTGTGGGGTATTTCCGTGATATGCCTGAAGATTAGGCCTGTAAGTGTCATGTCCTTTTCACTCTGTTATCTTGTATACGTTTGGTGTTCTTTTGAATTCATATAGATCAATGTACACACAAAATGTTTGGCTTTCTAATATATAATAGCAGCCTTAAATTAATATGCTTGATAGGACTTAAAAATCGATTAGTATTTGACCTGACAGTTATTTACAAAGGCTTATTTATAATACATTATTTAATAAACTAACATAAATATACGTAGATAACAGAAAACAGTTACTGGCTTCATAATAGAAATGATACTTAGCAAAAATTAAAACAAAAATCTTGTAGAATTGTCACGGCATAATTTAGTTAATTAACACTTTTTTTTTTTTTTGCCTTTTTTTTTTTTTTTTGCCTACTTGATAAAATTTGGCTATCAGAACACTCATCTTAAAAAACATCCGAAACCTGAAAAAAAACAATATCACTTTAAAAGGCAAGGATACACAATTTTCAATATGGCGTGCCAAGTCGTATGATACTCCATTGCCTGGTTTGAGTGCATTTTCTCCATTGCATGTTTTATCCAATAAGCATGCCTAGAGTTTTTATCTGTCATAAGATACCCTTGAATTGAACACATCAAACCAGGAGTGAGCAAGCTCTATAAAGTCCCTTGTACTTTCCCAGAACATACTCTTCAAAAGTCCCTGACTTCCATGAAATCTAAAGCTTTAGATGTTTTTCCGAAAGAAGCTGCACTGCTTTCCTTACATTCATACGTTGCGTACCTGTTACATTTATGTGTTACATTTATGCTGCAGGTCTCTTTCATATGCATTTTCTTCAAAATGCTTACTGCATCATATGCGATGAGTAGTAGGGTTAAAGTTGTACTTTCTCTTACAACGATGAACCCATTTCCGTCTTGTTTTCCTCATCACGAGGGAATCGGAAAAAGGATACCTCCCTTTTTCTATTTGGCATTATCTAAATAATTTCGATTATATAAAAAAAATCAAAACTATGGCTGTATTCGAATAATTTAAAACAAACTAAATCACTGCATAGATGACTGCAGTGACCTGTGATCTACATTTGAATGAAACGGTAGCTGAGTGTCTTCTCGCCCTGACCTGTCCTGCAGGAGGTGCGGCTCTTGGTGGGGATAATGCTAAGATCACACATTCACGTATCAACGCACGCACGTCTACGCATGAGCGGAAATTGGTAGTTGGCAACAGCTTACGTCAGTAAACCGTAAATGTTCCGTAAAACATACGTAAAATCGTGGACGTACGGTGATGGGTCGTCCGGGCGCTAAGCTCCGCCCACTGAAGCGCCGTAGCCCACTCCAGTTTTGAAATGTTCAAAACAAGTCGTGGGTGGTCACCCCAAATGTCACCTGACGTAGCTCCAGGCATTGCACGTGGGACCCACGGTGACTTTTGCGGGGTAGGCTCTGGGGTCACCAGCATTGTTCGCCGCAGCTGTTTTCTTCCCGCCGCGAAGCACGTGGGCCTCCTAATTGCGCTGTTGCCTACGGTGAAACCGATTCGCACATTTACAGCCCTGTACGACGTGGCAACGCTGTAGCGTGGTATAAAATGTCAGGTCGGCGCCCTCAGGTCAGCTGTTGTTTCCGTCTCCGAGACCAGCAGTCCCCTCCAAGTACTCTCCACAACGCCCTTCAAGATGCCGAACCTCACAAAACGAACAAGGAAGGGACCATCAACGTCAAACATCTTCTTGCAGGACCTTTCGGCCCGGAGAAGACTCCTACAGCCACTCCTGCAGACACTCAGGACGAGGGAAATGTCATCTTCCACCTACAGGAGTCGGAGTTGGATGACATATAGAGTGATGACAGCAACACGGAAACTCCCATGAAGCTACCCCCATTGACGACGGACAGAACGTTCCCTTGATAGAGACGGAGGACAGCCAAGACGTCGGAAGAAAATGAGAGGCTGGTGGGTGAGTGGCTCGAGCACGACGCCCAATTCATATACAACAAGGGGATGGCTGCCTACAAGGACAAAGCCGAGGTGTGGAAGGCCTTTGATGACAAGGGGCGAGCAGACGACTGACGTACCGGGAGAAGTGGATATTGAACATATTCCACTTCCTCAAGCCCCACATCGTCCGTCAGAAGAAGCCCAAGATGTTGGGACTACCTGTGGTATGTATATTATAATGTCTGACTTAATTTTTTTTTTTTATCTGTTGAAAATATACAATATTTTACAGCACATGCAGAATTCTACCAAAGTGAATTTACAACCTTGATTTTCAGAATGCAATGTTTTTACATTCTCTCATACATGTTCCATCACTTTATAGTCTGCTCTGTTTACAGGCCGGCCCTTCTGTGCCCTACAGCCCCACAACGGTGGGCGTGGTAACGACGTGAAGTTGACGTACATAGAACGTTACAATATCGGCGTAAGTTCCAGGTAGGCGTCCGACTTTGCCTGCGTTGCGCGTACATTTGCGGCGCAATTTACGGTGCTGGCCTTACGTCCGTCAGCCCGTGTCCTGTTTACCAGCTGTTCAAGGTCATTTCACCGCGATGATGCCCACGATCCACATACGTGGGCATACGCCGTCGTGATACGTGAATGTGTGACCCCAGCATAAGCCGCAACCCCTCTGGGATAAAGGGGCGAGCCGCGGCCTTGCGGGTCAGTTGCGTTTAGACGTTATATTTCATGTATGTGTGCATGTATATATTTCTTATGTTTACTGTGTTTGTATGTTTGTGTCATGTATGAATGTAAGTCTTTAGAATAAATAAACATATTTACAATACCATATCGGGCTCTCTACTTCTTCCAATTACTAAGTATTGATGAAAAAAGAATATCATATAATTGAAAACTTTCTTTTACTTAATTAACGCAACATAAAAGTACATAAATGAACTAAGACAAATAAAACAAAAAAGACTATCTCAATACAGATTACTGAATTATAAATAAATACACAGTATATACTACTTAATGTAGGATATAGGGAAAGAAGCATAAATAGTGAAGACAAAAATAAGCAATTCGAATACAACGTAACAAATATCGGGGAGAAGAAAACTTTAAAAACTTAGATTAGCATATCAGAAAATCAATGTTAAGTAAATATATACGAAGGTTCTAAATAAACTGGAAAATAGTTAAAAAATAATATTGCAATTCGAAGTAATACATGTACAAATATTTAAGTAAATACAGTGAGGCAAACAATGGAGAACACTGGAAAGTAACTAAATCTGGTTCTCTTGCCAAAAAAATTAGCAATTCGAATACAATGAAACAAATAATGAAGGAAAAAACTTTCAAATATAGAATTAGCACGTCAGAAAATCAATGTTAAGTCAAAATTACGAAGGGTCTAAAAAACTGGAAGATAGTGCACAAATAATATTGTAATTTGAACTGAATACATGAACAAACTATACAGGAAAGTACCTAAATCATGTTCTTCTGCCAATGAACGGAGCCTTCAGACGATGAAAAAGCTAAATCATGTTCTTCTGCCAATGAACGGAGCCTTCAGACGATGAAAAGTATTCTTTCAGCATGTTGCGTTGCTCCTTGGCATTCACGGTTGCAGTAAATGACAGCGACTGCAATCACGTGTGCAGTTCGGCCTTTTATAGCTGAGGTTTAACAGCTCCAGTACGTAAGGACATCGTGCGGTTGTCGTACGGCCGTAACGCACCACGTTACACATACTGTATATGTACGTCAGTGTTACGTGCTCTGTCATACAATACTTTTAGGTGTACCGTCGCTTGTCGGGCCAGTGCCGGTAAACGTCACGTCATTTTTGCACAGCGCGTACATCTGCGACGCACTATAATACGCTTGCTTTACGCATATCGTCCCGTGTCACGTATCCAGCTGATCGGCTATTTCACCGCGCGTATGGCCACGTTTCACGTACGTGCGCATACATGCCCTTGATACGTGAATGTGTGGACTTAGCATAAGGCGCTGAGATTGACCATACTTATATTTACTCTCGTCCTTGATTCAAACTCAGGAAATTCCTCATACGCTTTTCGTCGTCTCCCGTCCAGTAAAAAACACTGTTCTATGAAGATGGCTCCATGCCGTAACAGACTTGCTAAGTGAACAGCTGTCTACCCTAAGTCTAGAAACATAGCGTCGGCTACTCTTGTACAGACATTGTGGAAAAATCATTGGTCATTGAGCAACATTTTGTTGCAATTTCTCAGTGGAGCAATGGTTCATTAGAACTGTTACCAGCATTTCTTCAGAGTATTTTGTTTCTTAAAAGTATATTCAACTGATTGATTATTTGCTCATTAAAACTGAAATTTTAATCTAAACCTCTAGATTTTGTTTTATTGTCATAAGCCCAACTCATTATTTTTCTTAAAGATTGAACAAGAACGCTTTCAATGAATTCAGTTACCGGTATATTATTTTATATCTATAAATCCCAAGCAGGTTATTATTAACTTGACCACGGCAGTAGACAATACTTTGGTTTATATCTCTCTTTATTTCATTTTTTCTTAGATCCATCATGGAGCAAAGCTCAGAGCAAGGCGAAATGCAGGTTAGGGATGATAAATAATTATCATTCATACGTATGTAAGAAATGAAAACGATTTGCTGTAATGACCAATGAGTACGAAGCGAGATATGGAAATATTTCAAACTAATGGACACATCACCGAAGAATCATCATTTAGGAGTAATTGCTCTTTAACTGTTAACTACTACAGCAGTCCTAAAATGCAATAACGACATTGCTAATGAGTTTAGGGTGTTTTGATAACAACGAAACAACTCCGGATTTCGCATGATAGAATGGAAGTTATCCTGGATGCGCACGTTTGGTGATAATGCTTGCGGATTAAAAGGGGAAACACCGAGTAATTAAACTTTTAAAAAGGATTTTATTATTCGGCTTCAGCAGCACAGTTCAAGAATTAGAAGCGCGCCCAGTCATTTTAGCATCTCATCAAATTCATTCATGTTAAGTAGTACGTTTGTTTTAACACATAGCAAAATCCAGCAACATGAGTCATAAAATATTTGAAAACTTGGGAACGACAGTAAAAATTGGAATGCTATTTAAAAAAAAATCGGTTCGCGTGGAATAATTTAGAGAAATTCATGCGTACCCTCTCGACCATAAATTCTAACTCTACAGCTACATACATAATAAATCCAGCTCTCTCTTCTTCAAGAAAATTGTTGCGATAAAGGAAAACTTGCTAGCTCGAATTAGTTTCTAGGGATGAAAGTGGCTGGCTCTATATAGCAGCTAGGTTAGACCAAGTCAGCATGTGCTTCTTGAGTATGATGTCCAAGATGACTAACAAGGGAAATCTTATGTGTTTTGAGCGTAATAAGGATTAGTGAAATCACTATTCTATCAGCGGGAGAATCGTGTATTCTTAATCTTCAAGACCATAAGATGAAACACGAGAGAGCAAAATTCGAAGGTGGCATTACGGTAATTAACCAGAGCGTATCTGATTTAATCTTCTTAAGGAACGATAGTAAAATATAAAGACCACTCAGGTATGATAGCCCTGTTGCAATTATTCTTAGAATACGAAACAATTCTAATTTTTTTCTAATCTGCTCCATATTATAGTATCTCATAGAGTAGTTCTTACTATTTTCCAAAGTGGAAGTTTAATGTTTCAAATTTACGGGGGTCTGCAGTAAGAGGAATCCAAAGGATCAGCGTTGAATGACCTTTGCACTTCTCTCTCTCTCTCTCTCTCTCTCTCTCTCTCTCTCTCTCTCTCTCTCTCTCTCTCTCTCCTTTTTTTTCTAGTCTGAGATGCTCTTCGTTACTAACGGCGCAAGAGAAGCAAACATTCAGGGGAAGAGTTGTGGAAGTAGAAAAATCTTGAGCATTTGGGGGTGACGAAAAAATTTTTGGAATCTGACTACTGCGCTGATTGAGTCGTTACTTAATTCGCTTTAAATCAGAGAAGATGATAGATTTTCGTAGAAACTTTGATAATCAGTCCCTTGGGCCGCGTTCAGTTAAAGAAATGCAGTAAAACAGAAGTTGTTAAAAGACCATATTTTCAGGTTTTTATACCAGGGATCAATAGGAAGGGCAAATATAATGGCAGTTACAAGGCGTATAAGCTCAAGAAATATCAGATCAAATCCTAAGGCGAGGTGAGGAGCTTCCTTTAATAACGGTAATGAAAGCGATCAAGCCTCTTG
>NC_087201.1:124461830-124539330 GCF_015104395.2 Macrobrachium nipponense
GCTTTGAGAAACTTTTATTTTCTGGAAAGCACAAATGTTTTTTTTGGGGTGTTTGACAAAAGCAAGTGCTTTGAAAAGAAACTTTTCTTCTGGAAAAGCACAAATGTTTTTTCCTGTTTGGGAAAAAGCGATGCTTTGAGAAGTCTTTTCTGGAAAAGCAACAAATGGTTTTTTGTTTTGGTGAAAAAGCAATGGCTTTGAGAAACTTTTCTGGGGAAAGCCACAAAATGCTTTTGTTTTGGAAAAGCGAATGCTTTTTTGAGAAAACTTTCTCGGAAAGGCACCAAAATGGTTTTTTGTTTGGGAAAGACGATGCTTGAGAAATTCTTTCTGGAAAGCTCAAATGGTTTTTCTGTTTGGGAAAGCAATGCTTTGAGAAACTTTTCTGGAAAGAACAAATGTTTTTTGTTTGGGAAAGCGATGCTTGAGAAAACTTGTACTGGAAAGCACAAATGCTTTTTGTTTGGAAAAGCAATGCTTTGAGAAACTTTTCTGGAAAGCACAAAATGTTTTCTGTTTGGGAAAGCGATGCTTTGAGAAACTTCTCTGGAAAGCACAAATGTTTTTTGTTTGGGAAAGCGATGCTTTGAGAAACTTCTCTGGAAAGCACAAATGTTTTTTGTTTGGGAAAGCAATGCTTTGAGAAACTTCTCTGGAAAGCACAAATGTTTTCTGTTTGGGAAAGCGATGCTTTGAGAAACTTCTCTGGAAAGCACAAATGTTTTTTGTTTGGGAAAGCGATGCTTTGAGAAACTTCTCTTGGAAAGCACAAATGATTTTGTTTGGGAAGTGGATGCTTTGAGAAACTTCTCTGGAAAGCACAAATGTTTTTTGTTTGGGAAAGCGATGCTTTGAGAAACTTCTCTGGAAAGCACAAATGTTTTTTGTTTGGGAAAGCAATGCTTTGAGAAACTTTTCTGGAAAGCACAAAATGTTTTCTGTTTGTAAAAGCAATGCTTTGAGAAACTTCTCTGAAAGCACAAATTTTTTTGTTGGAAAAGCGAATGCTTTGAGAAACCTTCCTCTGGAAAGAAGCACAAATTGTTTTTTTTGTTTGGGAAAGCGATGCTTTGAGAAACTTTTCTGGAAAGCACAAATGTTTTCTGTTTGGGAAAGCGATGCTTTGAGAAACTTTTCTGGAAAGCACAAATGTTTTCTGTTTGGGAAAGCGATGCTTTGAGAAACTTTTCTGGAAAGCACAAAATTTTGTTTTCTTGTTTGGGAGAAAGCGATGCTTTGAGAAACTTTCTTTCTGGAAAGGTAAAATGTTTTCTGTTTGGGAACAAAGCGATTTTTTTTGCTTTGGGAAACTTCTCTGGAAAGCACAAATTTTTCTTTTTGGGAAAGCGATGCTTTGAGAAACTTCCTCTGGAAAGCCAAATTGTTTTTTTTATGTTTGGGAAAGCGTGCTTTGGAAAGAAACTTCCTCTGGAAAGCAACAAATGTTTTTTTGTTTGGGAAAGCGATGGCCGTTTGAGGGAAACTTTTCTCTGAAAGCACAAATTTTTTTTTTGTTTGGGAAAGCGATGCTTTTGAGAAACTTCTCTGTAATCACAATTTTTTTGGTTGGGAAAGCGTGCTTTGAGAAACTTTTTCTGGAAAGCAACAAATGTTTTTGTTTGGGAAAGCAAAGCTTTGAGAAACTTCTCTGGAAAGGCTCAAATTTTTTTGTTTGGGAAAGCTGAAATGCTTTTTTAAGAAGAACTTTCTCTGGAAAGCACAAATGTTTTTTTGTTTGGGAAGCATGCTTTTGAGTAAAACTTCTCTGGAAAGCACAAATTGGTTTTCTGTTTGAATAGCGATGCTTTGAAAGAACTTCTCTGGAAAGCACAAAATTTTTTGTTTTCTGGGTTTGGGAAAGCAATGCTTGAGACTTCTTTCTGGAAGCCAAATTTTTTTTGTTTGGGAAAGCGATTGCTTTGAACACTTCTCTGGAAAAGCACAAATGGTTTTGTTTGTTTGGGAAAGAAAATGCTATTGAGAAACTTTCTCTTGGGAAAGCAAAATGTTTTTTTGTTTGGGAAGCATGCTTTGAAAAGAAACTTTTCTGGAAAGCACAAATGTTTTCTGTTTGGGAAAGCAATGCTTTGAGAAACTTCCTGGAAAGCACAAATGTTTTCTGTTTGTAAAAGCAATGCTTTGAGAAACTTTTCTGGAAAGCACAAATGTTTTCTGTTTGGGGAAGCAATACTTTTACTATACAGCTAAAGTAAAAGTAAAAAGAGAATATGCAGTCGTTCCGTTTCAATAAATAGTGACCAGCAAGTTCAGCGGCTTGAATGCTAATGACTATTCGCATCTTGCTGACATCACTATCCTGGAAATGTGAGTCTAATGAAAGTAGTCCCGTGCGACTACCTCCAGGAGAAACAAAATATTCAAGAACTGCGGAATTCACTGAGGAAACCTCCCACCTCAAGGACTGAAAGATTCGTCGGAAAATGTTAGCGTTAACCCCGCAACTCAGGGTCTACTCGTCTTCGCGTTCTTATTTCAGCTGTGTAGCTAAACAACCAGTGTCTGTAGGATACTCAGATTTTGTAATAAGGTGTAGCACCATCACCGCCATGCCACCAAGTCGTGCATGCACGACTTGATTTCTCTGAGGATAACTTGAGAACCAACGTTTTCGAGACCTGCAGACTTTGTGGAGAGACTCACCAGTCTCAGAATACATTTAAGGTTTGTGAGCATCAGTGTTTGTGTGCAAAGCCACTCTTTGCAGATCAAGTATCTGACATTCGTCAGTAACCCTTGGATAACCCTGAAATATTGCAAGCACTACTGCTCTTTTGTTGCAGATAACTTTATAGAAATATTCAACAAAATACGAATACTTTAAAAGCATTAATTAACACTTTCCAGGAAAGCACAAATATATTAGAGTAAATTAACAATCAAGGATATTTTCCCATTCATAAGATCATCTTTAGAAATAAACACCAAGAATAACACGTGGCATAAATATTTTAATATCTGGATCACGAAATCCTTAGTAGACGAGATGCATCATATTCAAAGAACCGTAGGAGAGAAAAGAAACTTTATATAGGAGTAATCTATATTTAATATTTATATGGTTTTCAGATTAAATGTTAATTTTTATTCTGAGTAGACTACGCGGAAATTAATATTTGGACTTTAGTTATATTTCCCCGTATTTCTGCTAATTTCAAATGAAAGTTAGTTTAATTTCTTATGGTGTTCACATTTTAGTGGCTACGTAAAACATTCATATATTTTGAGAACAAAATAATAAAAATGATAATTGTATGAGGATTATCCGTAGTTACGAAATTTCCCTTTGCTTATAACAATGTATTTCCGTGATTCCAAATGCGATAATATGAAATGAAAACCCTCTTGCTTTCAGGCTTTCAACCTACTCCCTGCCCATGTAGTTCAATGAAGATAATTTCAGTTATCAGTTCAAGTAACATTGCTTAGTATATTTTGTGGTAGATGGATTGTCTAAAATGTCATGTTGTCTCACGCCTAATGGTGATCATATAAGTATTTCTTTCTTTTCTTTTCAAACCTTTGGCTTTGCCACAATCTCTCTAATAAAACCTTCCACGATCTTGGAACTGATATATATATATATATATAATATATATATATATATAATAATATATAGATATATATATATATATATATATATAATATATATATATATATATATATATATATAATAATATATCTATTATATATATCTCTAGAGGTGTGTGTGTGTGTATATATAAATGCTTAGCAATGGCAGTATATGCACGTAAAAAGTGTGATAAAATATAATAAGGACAAACTTGAAAATCACTATCACAACGAATCAAACAGCACCAATATTCAGTGAGAACTTGTCACAAATATCGAAAGCATTATTCGTACATATGAAAGATTTAGATCAACCTATTAACTGGAGTCAGGGAAGATCATGAATGCCGTGTAGCGACACATTTAAAAGGAATATAATTGAATCTTGTTTTATCAAGTCAAATAATGGAAGAGTTCTAAATTTAAGTCTTGGTTTGCTTAAACTCGATGCCTTCACAATGAAAAAAGTTGTAGATAAATACTAGCACAAAGTTAATATATTCAGTTGTATAAATGTTTTTGAACTTTGCATAACTAAGCTTCTGTTTCTCTTATGGTTAATTCTGTTTTAGTTTGTAATCTGATCTCCGATTATCCTGGATTATATCTTTGATTTTTACTTTTTAACAATTAACCATCCGGTATTCTTGATCTTGTTTACCTTGTAAGTTTCTTTTCAACTGTATCTCACTTGTGCCTCGACGATGTCTTATTAGGGGTCCATCACGCTCACTCCAAAGGTCAGTTAGACTATCAAACTAGAGGTCTGCAAGCCAGTTTGAGCATGTATGGGGTTAGTTTGTACTGAAAGACTGGCCTGTGGTGTGAAATGGCGGACTGACATGATACGAAAAACTAGCCTTCAGTACTGTAGTAATGACAACCTTTTTTCATTGTGTGTGGGGAGGCGCGTGAAGTATGTTGTCAGTTTGTCTAACATTTCGAGAGTGCGCTTGTGTGTGTGTGTGTGTGTGTGTATATATATATATATATATATTATATATATATATATATATATATATATATATATATATATTATTCATCAATAAAAGGAAGAAGACACACACAGATGTGCAGGCTGTCTTTATTGCGACGTTATTATCCAATTAATTACATCATCAGCGCTCTTAAAATGAAAAATAAAATTCCTAGTAAATTTGTAAAAACAAAACTAAAAATTAAAAATTCAAAATGTAAAAGCTAAAAATTATTCTTACAAAGTGTACGAAATATACACATAAAAATTGAGGAATTAAATTTTTAAATGGAGATACATTAAAATGAAAGCTAAATTACCATAAAATAAACAAAATTAAACAAAAATGGAAAGCAGCGGTGAACAGAGTTACAGAACAAGAGGTTTAGGACCGACCTAGAGGAGTGACAGCGTTAAACTAAACGTAAACATAAAAACCATAAATAAACAACACAAGTCAAGACAAATACAGAGGGGAGGAGGACGTATGAGTGTTCAATAACGAAACACGTTGTTTAATAAAGAGTGATTCCGCAATACAAGGTCTTGAAGGTTGGTGGTATGGCCTAAAATGCAGAAGTCTCTATTATCTATATGTGTTCTACAGATTTTGGAGTGGTTTCTAATATTGGAGTGTTCTGGATGTATACATACATATGATTATGTGAAGCTTAATGATACAAATTTTTGGTCAGCTATTATTATATATGTTTTATATGTAGTTCTTCAATTGAAAATAAATTTGTTTTTGTTTTGAAACTTGTTTACCTTCAAATATTCCTTCCGCAGTGAAGTCCATATTGCTTTGGATGTTTCAGGTACCTATAATTTTCCTTAGTGATTGGGCAGAAATGATGGTGGTGAACTTTAAATCCTGGTGACTTCGTCCAGTTGCGACGAATCTCATTGTGGCTATCAACCTCTCATGGGCTGATACGGATTTTCTCAAGCAGGTAACGTGTTTTATTAAGGAGAGCAATTCCAAAAAAAGTCTCATTGATCCATTCTAATGACAATTCAACTAGTCGCCTTTCTCAAATAATAATTCTGACAAAATGTTCATGTGAGATAGCTTTTGTCTTTTCAACAACCCAGTCTTTTGTCCATTTTTCTCGTTTGCGTTTCTAGTTTACATCATAACACACACCAGCTGTACTCAGAAAGTGTCTCCATATCTTCTGGCATAAGAGAATAGGCCATGGCTGTCCTCTCACCACACAATCACAAGAAGAATTGAGACTACACCTGCAAGCCGAAGTGAATAGTGTGTGGATAGGGCTACTACAGTTCTTCAGTCTTTCAGTTCACGCCAACTGACAGTTTGGAATGAGCGTGTAGGGGCCCCTTATTAAAGGACGAAAGCGCTCGGCTACGAATTCTACCTATTATTTAGTGTGAGCTAAGGTACGGGAAATTAAATATAAAATGCTTTAAGAATGAATTTAATAAACATCTGTCTTAAGTAAACAACTGCAACGGCAGAAGAGCTAAAAGTCTAAAACGGGTGAAATTATTACTCTTTTCAGATCATGCAGGTCGGCGCTCGAAAGCACGTGTAAACTCTTTCTCTCTCTCTCTTTCACACAGATTGGAGAACCAAACTGACAAGAATCAAGAACTGACACGCATTGGCGTACGCAAGCACATTCAGTAGCATGATTTTCTTAAGCCTTTCGAATAGATAACAATATGTATTACAAATTACATAACATTAAAGTTGTTTTAAGTCACTTTTCGTAAAATACACTCGCGTGGAGTATGCAATCTTCCATCGCTTGCAGATGGTGAAAGAAAATAACGAAACCGACGTTCCATTGAGAAGCTGAAATAAGTGCATGTCATTGAGTATATAAATTATACGTTGATAGAAAAGGTAATCTTATAAATAAGATATCCCCGTAAGAAGAAAAGTACTACTTTGCACCAAAGTATTTTTACGCCAACCGTTCACGCGAGTCATTTGTTCTTGAATCAGAGCAGTGCCATCTGTTGGTAGCTTTAACAGTTAAAGCCAAGAGGGGGGCTGTGAGGCCGTGGATGTAAACAGTCAAGTGTCAAGTGGTGTATGGGTAAGACGTGTTGCTACACCTCCGTAACTTTGTAAATGAAATGGGTTAATGGGAGTGTAATGAGTGTTAGTGGCGGTGTCATTCAGTGATATGGAGATGGAGGAGACGATCGTTACAGAGTGGCTGAAGTCACTCCACATGGAACAGTACTCCGAATCATTTATCGACAACGGTTACGATGACCTGGAGATATGCAAACAAATCGGCGCCCCTGACCTCGACGCCATCGGTGTGGTTAACCCAGGGCACCGAAATGCCCTTCTGGGAGCTGTCATGATGCTCCGGGAGGAGGGGGCAGCTTCTGTTTATTTCACAGTTGAAGAGGCACAGTTGGCATCCCGAGAACATGCCCTCACACACAACCCTCCACGAGGAGGTCCTAGAGGGGGCCGATCCTCACGTTCATCCAGGGGTTCCAGGGGATCAGGATCTACGGCATCAACCCCAGGGGAGGGTCCTTTGCATTCTATACCAATGCCTTTGGCGTCGGCAGCATCCAATACCACTCCGTCTCGTTATTTGGACGCTTATGAAGCCGGGAGGGCCGAATTAGTGAGGCTTCCCCACACGCAACTTAGTGGACTCCTGAAGGAGAGATTAGTTCAGGATGCCGTTGATCTTGCAACACATCCCTACACAACTCAGGTGAGATTGCATGTTATGACCGGATAACAACCCAGAATTAGTTAGTTGCAGTCAAATGACTTTATGGTTTGTTATTTTTTACTATAGCTACCTTAGTAGGTAGTAGAAGGTAGGCCTAGGCTAGATCTATCCTAAGACCTAGACCTAACCTAGACATCTCCCAAGGCCTATAAGTTCGGAATTTATTTTTAAACTCATTTCTTGCTTAGCCTTAAATCTGGAGCATAGGTAGGTGCTTAACGCAGTTTTATGTTTGATGTTGCCCTACTTTTGTAACTGGTTAGCTATTCATTGTGCCTATACTTTACCTAGTGCATGTAGGTTAGGCTAGCTGGGAGACCTATGGGAATGTTACGCATAGCAGCACATTGGTACTATGGCATAGTTAGGCTAGCTGGTGAGACTATGGAATGATTACGCATTAGCAGCACATTGGTAGTATGGCATAGTCTAGTTGTGCATGCAGAAGTAAATTGAAAATGTGATTATAATTTGTAGCACATGTCTGGGTGCTGTTCAGGTAATCTTTACTGATGTGATCTGATCTCAATGGTTTGGGTCATCTTGCCATGTATGGATCATTGGTATTTGCACCAGATGGTGGCATATGGTGCAGCAGATCTGATCCCCTCAGGTATTGGTAGCCTTAGCATTGTTGAATGAATGTATTTCATTATCTGTAAAACTAGGTACTATAGGAATGATGAAGCTGTGTTACACAGTGAGTACTTAGGTATTGCAGATCATGCAGCAGTTTATGTGGTCTGGAAGATTATTTAATATTTTATTTTTACTTGTTGTATGTACTATCTCGTTCGACTGTGTCAAAGAGTGCATTCTGTAGGCTGCACCAAAAAAGAAGTTTGTTAGCTTTTCATGTAAGCATTACTAACATAGTTTTACTGATGTAGCAGTCATGGATTAGGTATGTTTTTAAGGTCACATTTAATACAGTTCATGAGACGGATTTTCTAAAGGTTCTACTGAACCTTTTCATTTACTGGTTCATTTACTGAACTTTACACATTAAATTATATTTTGAATGGTCAGTTTTAAAATGTTCCCCAGCCTCTTAAGGTCACCCCTTTTCTTAGTCGTTTATTCTGTTGTATCGTGATATAGTTTCAACAGTTTGATTTCCATCAATTTTATATACAACCATACGTTCAGTCATATCTCCATATAATTTCAGCTTTTTTTTATTTCCAGCAATTTCATATTCAGTATATGAAACCACATTTTATTCCATGAATGGCCCTTTTTCTAATCCTTTCAGTATACTCTTCTGATGCTTGTTTAACATTGCTCATTCACCAGAATTATTACATCATATGCAGTTTATTCATTTTTTAATTGAATCACATTTCAGTGTGTAATGCTTAGTGTTCCCAGCATTTGGCTTATCCAAAATATGTACATTGTATCTAGGTCTCATTATTCTTAGCATTCTGCATATATATATCAATCTTGCTCTTGAGATTTTCATTTGACTCTTCATTAAATATATTACACATCAGTGATTTTGGATGAAAGCTTCATATTTTCCAGTTACAGTGTCAGCATTACAAATATTACATGCATTATCACTTCTCTCACCACGTCAGAATTCATAATTGTTTTCCCTAGCTAGAATTTCTCCAAAAGCATCAACCACATCCTTTTTTATTTTTATTTCAACACTTCTCATTATTTGCAGCCTCAAAAAAATATGTAAATATTTTTCCATTGGTTCTCTTCCTGACCACATCAGCATAGTACCAAGAATTGTATATTTCAGTAATGAATACCCCTCAGTTACACAGATGACCTTATCTTTTACTTTATTCACCATTACAGCAATAGATCAATCAATCTCTGCCCTAAATTCCCTTGGAATCGTATAGAAAGATTCCAACTCTTATTTCAAATGATTTTTCAGAACTATCCTATCATCTACACATTGTAGATCCAGTTTGCATTTTCTGTTTTCACTTTTCACTCCAAGCATGGTACATTTCTTTTATGCTCATGTATTACAAAAATGTGCATCTTACTTGGACACTGTCCGTAACTTCATCTCTCACATTTGCAGGACCAAACTAAATCTGGAACTCTTTATACAGTGGATTCATATATCCTATGTAACAACAACCAATCCCTAAGGGTTTTCGGGGGTCGTTATCTAGGACTAATATTTCTTGGGAATCACTATCTTTATATTTACAGTCTTTTGTTTATGTTTTTATGGTAATCCCCAAAGGGCTTGTACTAAACATGCTGCAAAAGTGGATGCAAACTGAGTTAAAACCTGCAGGGGTCACTACCTGAATTGTAAATATGTAATAATCTTACCAATTTGTTTTTAGAAGCATAAGGTGTATTCAAGATTTATTATTAGTAAATCCCCTATTGTCTGATGTTTTACTTAATCTCTTAGGCATATACTATAGTGCTAGTGATACATAGTAGTTATACATGCCTCTTCTGGGTCATAGGTTGCCAGAACAGACATGCAGTGGTGTTTTACTGTATGCTTGTCTTAATTGAACATTTATTCCTTGTACTACCATGGTATTTGTCATTATTGCCAAGTGATTTTCTATGGGGTTTATTCGTCAGGTCAGTCATTATAGCTATTTAAATAGCAATCAAATACAGTACTGATCACTGGTTATGCATTCTTGGATAGGAACCAGCTCACCAGGACTGCATTCATCCCATCCAGTCAATAGACTGAGGATACAGGAAAAGTAGAAGAATGAAGTACCAAGCACTTTTTCATTTGATCTTGGCACTATCTTGTCACATGCTATTATAAGTGACACGGAGCTGACATACATACTACTGCATAGTATTCTTCCATTTCAGTATGAAAGATGCTTGTGCTTATCTTCAAGCCAGAAAGATTATTAATTATGATTAAAAGTAATAATGTTATTAAAAGAATAATTAGTTTGAAATTAATTCATGTCCAAAGCTGGAAACAATTACACGGGCTTAGTTTTGCTTACTCGTGGAGTAAGCTTACAAACTACTTTGTTGTTGTTCTTGTTGGGGTGTTAGGAAAGGTGTATGGAAGAGCCCAAAAAGGTCTGAAGAAGTTAAAGATACAGGAATTTTAGGATAGCATACATATGATTTATTAACTAGAATGAAAATACAAAAAATAATGTGTACATATGTTGAACCATACAGAAAAATTATTTCAAATAAAATATAGCGCATTTGTTTTAATTACGCTGGTGAAACAAGACTATTTGGCCGTAGATTTTAACACTAATTTATTTGGTGTACTGAATTTAGGTGAAACGACTATTTGGCCGTAGATTTTAGCACATTTTAATTTTTTTTGTTTTGTTTTAGGATATGTTTTTTGTTCAGTTATTTTGTGCTTCCACTTATAACTGAGAATATATGAACGTATTTAATTTGTGTCCTTTTTATTTGATTATTGTTGTTAGTATTAGTAGTAGTACTAAGCATGGATATTAATTCCGAAGACCACTTCACATTGATTTAGGAATATCATATTTACAACTTATGTGGAGGGGAAAATCTTGCACACTTCTTGAGTAAGCTGGAGGTCGGATCATGCCATGTTCTTTGGGTGACTTGCTGAAATGGGCTGCAATATTGAGGTTGTGGTGAATGCCAAATCCTTGTACCTTTCATATAGTAGGATCTTCTGAGATTTGTATATTGGCCTATTTCCACATCTCACTTCTGCTAGTAAAGGAAAGTGTTTATGGGGAAAGTTGAGCCACAACATTATCAGAAATTCGTCCCAGCATATATATTCTATATTCTTAATTTTATATATGTGATATTTTACCTAAGGAATTCTCAGCATATCGTAATACTGAAGCGATGTACTTTCTTCATAACAATATAAATAAAGGAAGAATGTAAAGGTGAAGTCGACAAATACTATACAGTACAGTATGTAAATCAGAATCTTAGAAACAGTCTCTTTACTCTTGCTGAGAACTTTACCCTAGCCTATCAGTTTTTATGAATCTCATCATTCCCATCCTAGTATGCTGTCTCATTTAACCAGTAGTGGGTTACCATAGCCCTTTCTGGAGTTTACTTCCTCTCTGCAATCACAATCAGTGAATTTTAGAATGTTGATGGCTCTCTTGTCCAGTTGTGTACTTCTGACATTAGTACAAACAGTAATTGGTTTGAGATCTTTTGTAAGGTAAAGTGTAAGGAATGTTAAGGGTGGAGAATGGGCTGTAAAGTTACAGAAGCATTATATGATAGGCTAGTCTTGTTAGTAAACATGAAATAATGATAATTTTTATATCAAGGTTCTAAAGAATACCTGTGGAGTTTACATGCAGAACATAGATTTTTTTTTGTAATAGGCTTTAGTAACTTTGAATATTCTGTCGCAATACTTTAAAAGTATTCCCTGAATTATCTGGCTATATGCTGAAGGAGGATGCTTGAAGTTTTATTTTATAAACAGATTCCCAATTGTCATATTTTGCATATGTTTAATTCCCATTTCTGTTAGTATTGTTCAGTATTTGTAAATGTCTAGTACATATGGTGTTTGCATGCTTTGTTGAGTAGTTAATTTTTGTTACATATGCAATAAAACTTTAAGTTGTATACTTAAAATTAAATATGTATATAGATCATTTGATACTAAAAGAAAGCTCTACATGAATGTTGGGTAAAATGTTGTTACATTGTTGATATTTTTAATTCATTGTTTTAGGCTGTACTGTTAGTATTTCAAGATGTAGCATCAAATCCAGCAGCATTATTTGTATTTTTTAATTCAACAAATTCTGTATCCATGTTTTATCATTCATCTTACTAAAGTGCCAGTGAAAAATGTACTACCAATGATCAGGGTTAAGATTCTTATGGCATGAATTGTACTATGTTACTATTTCTGTTGAGGCTCCATTGAGCATTAATATCTTGAACACCACAGCTATCTCTGGTTCTCTGCCTGCTTCTACAGTAGTTGAAGAAGTTGCTTCCATCCATAAGGTTCTCATCCTGTGAGCCATAATTTTAATTTTCAGCAATGTACAAGCTAGAAAAATGTCTTTGGTCACTGCATCTGATATACTTAACAAACCAAGATGTTTGTCCACTTGAAAGGAAAAGTTCACATGCTGCACTCTGCAGATTCATTTGTTATTACTTATTATAATATTGTTATCTGATTTAGAACTTTTAATTTCTTTATAGGCACTTTCTAAATCTTCTCATAGTTTATCATTACCTCCTCGTATCTCCAGTTTCCCTTTTCATTCAAGTAGGTATGGGTATTCCAACTCTTTTTGTGCCTAGAGGAGTCCAGCAGACATTATCACATACTATTCCTCCCAGGGGTTGAGCAAAGGACATGTCCGAGAGCAAATTTCTCATATGACCAGATTGTATAGCAGTACAGTAGTTTCAGTGTCATTCCATAATTTATGTTCTTACAGCAGTACAGATCATATTAGACTTATATAGGATATACTCTTATTTTTATATGCAATTTGCTTTTTTTAGTCTTCACTAAATTTCAGATCAAAAGAACATTTGTTGGATATCATTGTTTATGTATAAAGGTATTTGAAAGATTTACCTCATTAATCAGTCTAAGGCTGTTTCTTCTCATGGTTGTTGTTAATGATGGTTTCACCCACATTTTTGAAAGTACAGCAAGAGTTTCCTATTTTATAGTTTTGCAGTGCTATTCTTAGCACTGAGTATGCTTTTGACCATTCCCAAGTGTGAATAAATAGGGATGGTTAGTCAAGAAGAGCATATATTCATAAAACAAATTATGAAATGAGCCATTTATTGAGTGTTAGTAACTCCTGTAAAGGCTCATCAACAACAGTAACCCAGACTATGGATGATTTCGAGAAAAAGTAGAAGTTTCTTGTTTTTGCTGATCATTGTTTTGTACTGGTGAAATTAAAGCTGCTTACAATGTAGTGTTTCAGATTTTACTAGACTTTTTATGATATTTGTGCTGTAAAGTAGCCCATAGGCCATCCCTTGGTGGAGTATCTAAATTTTAATATATTGTCTTTTATTAGAAATTCCTTTAATGTCAGGATGAGTAACAGTTTTGGCCCATGATTGGAGTGTAACAAGAAAATCAAAATGAATTGAGAAAAAAGCATTAATACACAGAAACTTGCCTCTTATTTTGAAAGGCTGATGCTACAAACCAATAAGTTGGAAACCTAAAAACCTAAGCACATTGCTGAATAGAAATATATGCTTTGCAAAGTCTGGAAAGGGAAGAATTTTAACCTTATACTTACTTAGAGTACTAAGTACTACAGAGAGTATTTTAACTAGCTGGTGCTTATATATGTCCTGAAAGGCATGTCTTAGTTCCTTCTTAGAAACTGCATTTTCAAGAGCTTGATTATTAACTGTCCTGTAGCATCGATAACAAACGAGTACATACTCCCATTTTGTCAGTGACCTGGCTAGTGTTGTGGGTGACAATCAGAGAAATTTAACTGGGAATTAACACTGACAGGCCTTTTGTAATTAATGGCCTTCCTGTATGAGTGATTGATTGAATGGTTTTTGGTTTTTATTAACTGGCTTAATGGCCATAATGTTCATTGATACTCTTAATAAATTTGGGTGATGGATGGAAATGGCAATCCTGGTTTGCTTGAATAAGAGTTTAAATTTAACATTCATTTAAGAATATTACAACTGTGTAAGTGACAGGATTTTGTTGAGTTACAGACAACGAGGATACACAAACAGTACATATAAAAATCAGTAGTTAGACAACTAATGTGATTGGAAGTGAAACATTTGTGTGGCTAGTCATTAGGTATCCAGAGATTATTGGGTATTGGTCAGCGTCATCTTTCAAACACGGCCAGATTTCATTGCAAGACTGTCTCTCGGGACAGGATGAAAATATATACATCACCAACAAGGAATGTTTGTATATAGACAGCTGGCAGGCAAAGAAAAATGCTTTGTTTAATGGTCTCTTTAGAATTTAGATGGTGGATGAGAGGACTAGACCATACAAAATATATGTAAAACTTGAAAATGCAGTGAAGAAGATCAGCAGAATGTGATGATGATGTACATTTCTGATCTCTGGCTTTCTGTTTTCAGTCTTCCACCCTTTATCACATCCTTCTCTGCTCTGAGTGCGTTGAGAGCTTATACGTATTTCTTGTAGATAGTATTGCACTTTCCCTCTCTTAGGCAGATTTGATGTTGTGCCAACAAACATTATTGTTCCCCTGGAAAGATACAAATTGCTTTCATACACGAGCTTTGTTTGGGGATCTCTTGTAAAAATGGGACTTCAGTAATCTTCATATTATGTAAATTCTTTTATTAAATAGTCAAGCTTTTCATGCATCATAAGAAAAACAACGTATAGGGCAAGACTAGGTCTGGGAATTAGGCAGTGAAAACAGCTGCTGTTTTACATTATTACAGATTGTAACACAACAGTCCTCAAGCCAGCTTTAAAGGGTGATGTTTTTCCTTTTATGCAAGTATATACACTAAATTGGATAATATGCTTAAGTAGAACCTCTTCTAAGATTGGCCTGATGGAGACTTCCTTAGGTAAGAAAGGTTATATTGGAGGAAGTATGTGAGATTCGTTCGTAAAATATCATGAAGTTCACTGATGCTCCAGGGCTGGCTTAAACTTTGTAAACCTTTTAGCATTACTAACACCACTATAGATGTCATACTCAGAGATGGCTGTCCTGAATGAGCTCAGTCTATTTATAGCAAAAACTTCTTGAAAGATTGAAATTTGTCACCCGCTCAAGAAGCATGCTTAGTTTCTAGACATTTTTTCATTCCATCGGATCATGCACTTGCCTCTGCCTTTGTAAACGTGAGGGAATATGGAGCCTCTACATGACCAGAGTTCCAGTCATTTGGGTTAGATGCATTATCCCTCGAGGGGAACAGCTCGAAAGTCAATTATTTTTCAGAGTTCCAATGCTTCTCAAGACAACTCAAACTTGAGAATTCGCGATTCTACTTGTGTCTGTTTAATAATTGATGAGTATTCCTGATATAGTTTTTGTCTATTTAAAAGACGAGTAAGCATTGTTGTGTTTTCGGCAACTACTACAGCAGACAAATGTTGAGGTTGTCCGGAATTATCAATATGGATCATAGGACGTGGATAATGAGCAAGTAACCAAACCATAAGGACAATCAAAAAATAATGTTTTTTTCGAGTTACCTTTCAATATTTAATTTGCAAGGTCTCGTACTCATAGCGATCCGGAGGATCATGGTGACTAGTACATTCTGGCAATATCAGAAGGGGGTGTCCTTTGCCGAGGACCATCAAAAACAAATAAAAAAAATATCTGTCCCTTTGTCTCTTTCAGCTTTGCCACTTTTGCTGAATTGTTATCCTCATAAACAACAAATGTCAAAACGTAACATACATAGTGACCTGACACAACCTCTGAGTTCGGGAGAATGGACTTGTCGACAACATAATTATGTGGTAATGAACAAATCAGGAAGTTATCCTAATTTACCATCTTTCAGGTGTAACCTTTAACTCAGCTTCGAGGTAAGCCTGTCGGCGTTCATTTCCCTTCTATTACTGCATGGTGAACCGAAGTGATAAGGGACAGTCAGTGCTCATAGTCTGTTTCAGTACATGTCCATCTCATATTTCACATCGTCTCCGTTTAGCTATTGGGAGGTAGCATATACATATATAATACACACACACACACATATATATATATATATATATATATATATATATATATATATATATATATATATATATATAGCTGATTGTGTGCTATTTGGTTTTGATTGAAAATGTAGTATACACTTATCCACTGAATATGGCGATACTTTGTTTTTTATGATAATCATGCCTAACCACTGATTTATCACCTCCAGGTCAGTCATCGTGCAATTTTTTTTCTTTATCCATCATCTAGCAAGAGACGGGTATTTTTGTTTAACACTTCCCAATACAAAATTTTCCTCTTTGAGGAGGCGTTTCCTATTTTGAAGTATGCAGTTAGGCTTACCATGATCTCCCATTTTTGTTTTTGAAAATATTTTAAAACTTGAACACTTTTGAGGGGGGGGGGGGGGTGTGTTTTGTTTATGTTTGTAGGTTGAGTGCGGTCGACCGAGAGAGAAATTTGTTAAACTATAACAAATTCAGATATTTTTGCTGAACATTAGCAAAGCATTTTTAGTATTTACCTGGCTTTTTTTTCATAAATAAAAGCTGCGCGTGATGATAAATTGAATGTCGTGCGGATTATCTACTCGCCCTGATGTGTGGGTATAGAAAGGTGTCAAAGGATGGTTGCTTTGCGCCGCGTTCTTTAGATTTATCTGGTTCATTTTTGAACTCTGTTAATCCTTAGGTAAAGTACTGCATTGACGGCATCCCATTTAGCCTCACGGTTTAAAAGTAGCCAGTGTGTTGAAAATAACGAAGGAAACAGTTGAAAGGGAGAGTAGTACCAACTAAAGGATTATATATTTTGACCATTCAAATCCGGCTCCTTACTCTTTATCTTGGCCTGACCATAGATTAAAGAGGTCAAACCAGGTGTGGATTGAAATGGTCAGAATGACCTGGCAACGCCGCTAATGGGCTCGGAGTCCGCTCCTAAATTGGTCAGACTTTAATACATTTTGAATCTGCTATTGATTTTCTTAATAGTCGGTTGATAGATATGTAGATAAATGCTATGACTATTTGCTAGAAACCGAGTTAATAAATAGCTGACTGGGAACGTGATATCTGAAATTTGGGCCCTGCTCTGCGCTAAAAATAGATTTTGTTATAACTAATGGTTGTGGTTGTTATAATCTCATTATTGGTATAATTATAACCGTAGTTACTTTCGTCATATATAACGAAATATTTTGTGTATTTTTGCAACTTGGATGGAAGCATAATTTTTGAAACTTGAATCGAAGCTTTATTTTCCTTGGATAAATTAGGTCATTATTGTGGTTATGAAAGAGTAGTTACTGAACTTGATAGCTTTCTTATGTATATTTATCCCATAGGGTGGATGGTGCCGTCATGCGGTGCACCGTAGGCATTACTTGAGGTTCTTTGCGGCGTCCTCTCGGCCCCTAGCTCCAATCTCTTTCATTCCTTTTACCGTACCTCCTTTCATATTCTCTGTCTTCTATCTTACTTTCTACCTTACAATTGATTTATAGTGTAACTGAGAGGTTTTCCTCCTGTTACACTTCAGCGCTGAATGAGCTGATAGGTCCCAGTGCTCGGCCTTTGGCCCAGATTGCATATTCTATGCGTATATTTATCGTTTTATCATACTCTGTATTTTAAAGTACGGATTACTCTGGTCCGTGAAATATGAACATAAATGTCTCGTTAGAGTATTTGATCAGAGATGGTGTTCTTTTGTCAAGTTTGATTCACGGTCACCTTTGTTATTAGAAGTTCGTTGTCTTTTTGTGCTTGTGGATTTCCTGCTTTTCAATTTGACAAGCAAGGTTTTTAGTGCCTTATGCCAGAAGTATATTACTGAAACCATTTCAGCAGTTTTAATGTCAGATTTAGGTATATTTTACTAGTCTATTTTTGTCGTATTAGAATATTGTTAATCGGTATATTCTGATTATAGACTATGCTCAATGTATAATAAGATTTATCAAGAAAGGACAGTTGGGTTAAATGGGTGATATTCCATTAAAGTCTGTTGTAAAAAAGAATATGGATATATTATGAAAAAGGAGGATGGTTAGTATTGGGGTGGGGGGATGGAGCCAGTGAAGTTAATGAATAACATAAAATTAAGAGCGCAAGCTCAGGATGACTGTTGTGGTCTTATGAATTGTCAAGTGGCTGGACCCATTTGACCGCATCATTATAGCGAACAGGTAAAGGGATGAGTGGACCTCTATTCAATTTGTGGGATCAAGTTTTTTTTTTTTTTTTTTTTTTTTTTTTTTTTTTTAATACTGACAGAAAGTAAATGACAGTGGGGAAAGAAAATGTGTACAACGAATACGAAGGGTATGTCATTATATGAAATTTTGATTTGGAACATACTCAGTTTTGATTAATTATTACCTACTTATTTCATTATCTTATTTGTGACGCTTAGATCTGATATTTTACTGCGGTTGTAACTTGAAAGTTGTGTTCCCTTAGAATCTTGAGTGTACAGAAGATTTTTTTTTTATTGTGGTTTAATTTTTTAGGAAACTTAGGCCTTCAGTTTCTCGTAAACGAGAGATTTTTAGTGACATCTTTCTTAGATTTTTCACTTTTGTATATCATTGTGTATATGGCTACAGAATCCAATGGTAAGATTTACTTCCCGTACAATGTGAAGTCAAGGCCAGTGTGTATGCATGAATTTTTATGGGGATGTGACATTTTTCTTGGTGAGAGAAACAAATGGCTTAGGCCCCAGAATTTACGATGTTTATTGTTAGCTGTTTGTCACAATGGATGCTGCAGTGTTGTCTAGATATGACATGTTTGATTTTTGCAAACTCGCTCCTTGCTCTGAAAGTGAACCATCTTTGAAATATGATTTCACTCATTTAAAACTTAATTTTTGTAACGTTCAGGAGGAACAGCTTTTGTTATTTTTTTTATAGTGATATGTGACCATTTTAGTTTTACGATTAGTTTTACGAAAAGTTGTGACTTATGTTACCTCTAAAGCCATGTCAACCACAAGAGTCGCAGTTCTGAAGTGCTCACTGAATCGCCTTGCAGGGAAATTTACGTGCTAGGGCGATTCAAGCAGTATTTGAGGTTAATTGTGGATAATTGTAATGTTTTCGTGCTTTTAGTATTAGTTTTTACTTTATATATATATATATATATATATATAATATATATATATATATATATATATATATATATATATATATCTATATAAAAATAATATAATATATATATATATATCTGTATGAATGGGTTGTTTATTTTTTACTTTTCTTGTATGGAAGGCCGCCATTTTCACTTTACTGCAGATATTTCACATGTAGCAAATGACATTTATGCTTGTGTAAAGGTTTCCGGTTAAAATGATATACGTAATGAAGGTTAGCGCCATGAAGCTTGTCTAAAGACTGCTTGTATTTTTTGTTGTTCCCTGATTTTAACTTGCTAAGTCATAATTATGTTGACGCCAGTTGTGCTTTCATTTCAGTATATTTTGAAGAGAAGTTGTCATCTCTCCGGCTTTATTTTTCAGATTTCTTTTTGAGATTAGAGTCATGTTCATGGACTGCGTACGGTGCGGAATGATTAGTTAGATACTCAAGAATGATCTGCATCAATTTCAATATTTCTCATATTTGTTGAAAATGAGGTTATTTTTTAAACGATGGCCAAATAAGGAAAATGATTACTTGTATGTATTACTTTGCATTTCTTTTCCTTTATCAGTTTGAATTGGGGCGATAAAATGAAACGTTGATACGTATATCTAATTTAGAGGAATAAAAGTAAATCACAGATAGATCACTATAACATATTGGCGCGGGTATTGATCCAAATTGCCGCATTTTGCTGTGTTCTTTTTTAGAGGGGGATGAAATATCGCCCAGTGCACGCGGACATAAATCTTTTATCCCAGGCAGGAAGCCTCCCAGATTGTTCACTTGAAAATCGCCGGAGTGGAAAATAGGAAGTAATAGCTGATATATGTAAAATGCCCACACAAAGGGGTCTGTTGCTTGTGTCTGCCGTAAATATTTGAAGGCTGACACTTCAGTATAGGGAAAATCTTTTAAAGTGGATTTCTTTATGGTGTGCGTACCTCTCGCTCCCCCCCTCTCTCTCTCTATAGGTATATATATATATATATATAATATATATATATATATATATATATATTATATATATATATATGTGTGTGTGTGTGTGTGTGTTTCTGGGTTTTCATAATGTTTTTAGGGATGAAGCTGCTAGTCCCACTCCCTTTTCTTGACCCCGGCAGATTCTGCTACCAATTTACGACTGGGTGTACTACAAGGCTCTGGACGCTGTACCATTCTTTCTCTCTCTCTCTCTCTCTCTCTCTCTCTCTCTCTCTCTGTGTCACAGATACAATAAAGCCTCTTGTAAAGCACGTACGTAAATATGTCATAGCTCTGGCTGTGGCGGATATGAATGGATAGACCTAACCTTGTCCGATGTTCCACTAGTAGTATTCAAAGCACGCTTTGTTTAGTTACAGAGGATAACCTTTGTTGCATTGCCATTGGTATTAACCAGAAGAGAGCTTTAGTATGCCTAGGGAAGTGGTGTATATAGTTGTGAGGGGAAGTATGTCTTCCTTGCGTATCATTCTTTACTCACATGTTGTTATTCGCTATGTATCTGTAATTTTAAATTTATTAAATGAGTGAATATTTGCAGATACTCGAGCTACCTTTGGCTTTAGCATTTTGGTATGGCAATGATACTAAATATACGTATTACCTAATGCGGCCAAGAGGCGCTTTTTATTTTTGCAAGGATTCATATATCTACAACAGTGATGGTGTTGCTACATGGTTCATTTCTTTTATTTTAGCATCTTTGTATGTCAGTAGCTTTTCGGATCTTTATATTGTAGAGGAAAATATTCAAAGTTGGGATTTCCTTTGTCCCACTAATATACGTAAATTACGGTTTAAATCACTGTTAGAAGACATCGTTTATGGCCATCTTGTAGAAGTTCTGTTTAAACAAGGAACTGCATTTGCCTGAAGTTACTGTGCATCCAGAAGTGTGTTTGCTATTCACTCTGCAAGAGCTCATAGCTTCCACATGCTGTTACAACTCAGTATCAGAGGTTTTGAATGCCTTCTACAGCAAAACTGTGGAATGGTTATTTTTTGTTACTGAAAGGAAGATCTAATCGAATGTTTAAAAACGTAGAGTTTCATGCAGAGTAGAAGAATGAATGAAACAGGAGATTTATATACTAATGTGTATGTTCTTTGACTTTTCACAAAGTTAAAATGGCAGCTGGTGTGGGCGAATTTTTATAAAAAAATATCCTTCATTTGTGGTTTTTGTCCACATTTTCTTAATTAGTTTCGTGATGAAAATTGGTGTAATAGCACATTGCATATCGTCCCTGAAATTTGGATGGAAAAAGAAAGTTGAATATTCAAACATCGCCTGAACAATGTAAATGAGACATTGATAGTTTGAAGTTTTTACTATTCCTAAACGAAGGAAAATAGTGCTCAAATATTTAATGTAAGAAAAATGAAAAAGAACTATTGCTAATGAGGCTACTATTTACGGGGAAATGAAAAACCTTATTCGATAAAGTTATTTACTAAATAAAATATATAGGGAAATTAAATGAGTGTTTTTAACGAAAGATTTGGGAAACTTTACCTACTGTTTCTGTAAATTAAAGTGTACTATACCCAATGTTGTTAGTTTAATAAAAGGGGAAAAAAATTGTCTCTGCGGCATTTATTCAGTAAGTTCAGCCCTCATATCTTCAAGTGCTTAACGGAAATGGGAAATAGAGAATCAAAGGACCTGACTGCTATATTGACTGTCGTCATAATCCGCAGGGAATGCAAGACAGGAAGGTTCGGCAAGATTGAAGACTTAGGGATGACAGGATGTTGTAGGGGAACCTGGTTGTCGTTTTAGAATTGATTGATGGATGGCTGAAGGGAAATGACGGTAAACAACATTCAGGCGTTTCTGAGCATTTCTGTTTAGTGGTCGTTATGTTGGATTTTCGGGAAGTATTTCATGAACGAACATGACTTTTGAATCGGATTTTCCTTTGCTGTTTTTGTAAAACGTTTCTTTAATCTAGCGTTATTCATACAGCGCCTCTATGGAACACAGCCTGCCTTTTATATCGATCATATTGGGCAGAAGTAAAAAGTGAGGTATACATTGGATATTGTACTTCTTTTATTTTAAGGAAAGAAGTGAAGGGAGGGACCTTGCACACCAGAAAGAATGGCAATACAGAAGGGTAAATTTTATATTTCTAAGGTAGGGTGGATGTTTCTTGAGTATTTTAGATTCTATCTTTCCTCCTTTTAATGGCTGCTTTCGTGTATTAATTTTTTTTTGGGGGGTGGTGGTCTGTGATATTGATTTCTAATTTACTTAGGATATTAGATTTTACGTTAACAGAAAGTATGCCTCTCTAGATATAAAATTATCAAGTTTTCTTCAGTAGATCCTTGCTTGAGGTTTAACGCTTTGCTATTTGAGGTAAGAATGTACAGCTTTACCTTTAATGTCTGCAACGGTTGTGACTTTTTTTTAGTGTTCCAAAACCATATGCGCTTTTCTTTTCGAGCTTAAGAGTTAAAGAAATATACCGTATATGCATATATACATAAACACGCATATTATGTATAGATGTATATGTATATATATATATATATATATATATATATATATTTTTTGTGTGTGTGTGTGTGTGTGGTGTGTGTGTGTGTATGTGTATGTATAGTTTATACATATAAGGGGACACCCTTAGCAGTATTGTGCTTGAAAAGGCTATTATGGACTATCGCATATTGCAGAACACTGCAATATTTCGCAGCTGAGTTTACCTTTTGTGCATACGTTTTGCCGCTATTTTCAACAATTTTTTTTTTATGAAGAAGTAGGCAAAACTTGAAATTTTGGTTTTGTGAGATTTTGGTTTTGTGAGACTCGTACAAAAATGAGTCTTGGCGTTTGCGGAATATTACCAATCATTTGTTCTGTCATTTCATAGTTGCAACACTATTAGTAAGTTATTCGCTGCTTTCATTGTCGTTTTAAAGAATAACTTTCTCCCGTAATTGATGCTGTTGGATTTTAATTGATAGAATGCGTAATATATACACATGTATATATATATATTATACACATATACATATTATTTTTCCAGATTTTATTTAGTGTTTATATGGTAAACATATCGACGAGACCACAGACTTCATCGCTTTGAAGATAAATGGGCATAGGACTAAACACACTTAGTAGGCTTACCAAATTATATATGAGCTGTAATTAGGATGTGGTACTAGTGAGATGGAAATCTTGGTATCTTTTTTTTTTTTTTTTTTTCATTTTAGTCGCATGTCAGAATACATTACATACATTATATATATATATAGATATATATATATATATATAATATATTTATATATATAATAATATATATATATTTATATTATATATGTATATATCAATATATATATATATATATATTTATATAATATTTAATATCTATATATATATATATATATTATAATATATATATAGATATATATTATATAAATAATATATAATAATAATATATATATATATATACACACACACGTATATGCCAACATCGTCCACAGGAGAAAAGAGAATAAAAGACTCTAGTAGCTCGATAATTTCGCATTCCACCAGGCCTCTTCAAGAGCTTTATTTTAACTAAACAGAATGAGTACTACAAAAATTCACAAACACTTTCCCGCTGGAAAAAAATGAAATTAACATAATTGTCAAAGTAAAATTTAGGTTGTTTAAATCATAAACAAATGGTCAAATCAGCAATTCAAACAGGTTAAATAAAAGAGCACTATTCAACGATTTGGTGATTGGTCATTTAAACTTTTCTCTGAATTTGTACTGTTGGGAAACAATATGAAGGAATAAAGGGTCCAATTTATATATGCCCTGACTGATATTAAAGTTATATATTTTGTTTGCTAAAACATATGCAAGCTGCTTCTAACAAATTTCTTGCAATCATATCTTTTTCTTTGAATTATGTCTCTGTTTTGTTCCAAAGGACAGGACAGCCACAATTTTGTACATGTAAATTCACAGCACTCTTTGGAGAATTTGTTCTTACACAATATCGATGCTGGGAAATTCTCTTATCGATATCTTTCCTGTTTGTCCCAGGTAGAATTTGCCACATTCACAAGGTATTTTGTAAACCACGCCTTCTTCTTGTTTGGGGCTGTTGCAAATAACTGTCTTTCCTACTGTGTTGGAGTAAGAAAATACTACTGTAAAGTTTTATATTATATATATATATATATATATATATATATATATATATATATATATATATATATATTTATATATATATATATATATATATATATATATATATATATATATATATATATATATATACTGTACTATTTTTAGTAGAATACATCAACGCACAAAAAAGAGATGAGTAGTAGAATTGTATCGTTAAAATTTAGCAAATAGATAATTCGTAAGTATACCATAGTTTAACCAGACCACTGAGCTGATTAACAGCTCTCCTAGGGCTAGCCCGAAGGATTGGATATTTTTACCTGAATAGGAAGCAATTGGTTACTTAGCAACGGGACCTACAGCTTATTGTGGGATCTGAACCACAACGAGACATTAATTTCTATTACCAGAAATAAATTCCTCTGATTCCTTGTTGGCAGAGCGGGGAATCGAACCCGGACCCTGAGATTGGTAGTCGTAGAGAGTAACTACTTAATGGAAGTAATTAATAAAAATGATTTTATGAAAATACCCCTAATTAAGAGTGCTCAAAGTCATTCCCGCGGTGGATGTGGTGTCAAGGCTAGGACACCCCTGTGGTTCACGGTACAAAAAATGCGAACACAAGTTTGGGCGTGTGCATTTATTGTTTGTTTATTCATTGTAATGTGTAAATATGAATTCAAAATCACTGTCGCGTATACATGTAGTGATGCTCAGGTAACATATTTGCGAAGGAAGTATTTTAAATAGCTACCTGTTAAAGAAGTTACAGTACAGTTTTTGTAATCGGAAATTTCCTAATAAATTTTGTGGTAATTAAAAAAAGAAATTTATAATATAATATTGCTTAAGAACGTAGTAAACCTTAAAAGTAAACCCACGGTGCAGCTTAAGTTATTTTTAGAGTTGACCCTAGGTAGTTTCCGTGCTCCCTGGCAACCTTTGTTTTGAGGTCATAGTAAGTAAGTACCTTTATCCTCCGTTTGGACTCGCAGCTATTTTTCCCTTTTTTCAAAACTCGTAGTCGATTTAACGACAAAGGATGAAACTTTTAAATGTGTATCTCAGTGTGACCAAAGAACATTAGAAAAACGTCACTATGCAGTCTTAGTGCAACCAGGGGACCTCGATGAACTGTAGATGATATTGAAGTTTTGAGGGAATGAATGCGTTTCTAAAAGCTACTGGAAGCTTTTATGGCGTAGATGCCGTCATTTTCTTTAGAAAATCTTGGTCTATTGTCTTCCGTTTGAAGATGAATATTCTTTGTTACAATGCTTCTTCCAATAGAGTAGGTTTCCTTGTGTAAGTATTTTATCTCATGTATTTTTTTATACTGCATTGTCGTGAAAGTAAAATGCATTTTAGAATTTTTCTAAGAAACTTGATTACGATATTTCCTCTGGAAGAAGATGAATTTTAGTTGGTGGTAGTGCGAACCAATGTACCACTTTTCATCATACTTACAAAAGGACCAGTGGTGGAAGGAAATGCCCTGGGCTGGACGACGGCAAGTCATAATGTAGGGTTCATTACCTGCAGACTAACTTTGTAAGACAGAAAAATACAGATGAGCATTGACTTTATTATTATTATTATTATTATTATTATTATTATTATTATTATTATTATTATTATTATTATTATATTTGCTCTGGTTGTGGTGTGTTGTGTTTCGTGAAATAGGTGTAATGAAAATGAAGTTGCGGATACAACAGAGATAACGGGGCTGAAATGTTATACAGTGTCAAGTATTCGTAGCAGTACCGTACAAATGTTATGACGCTAACTAGTAGTACTTGGTTCTTATTTTTTCGTAAAAAAGGAGTTTCTTAAAATAAAAAATAACGCGTAGGCTACATGATGTGTATACTGTGTTCTGTTCTCTATTCCTATGTTGGTAGATATGTGTCGGGAGGATTTGATAATGCTGAATATCGTTTTAGTACCGGCTCAGAAATTAGGCTATTCTTCAGAGTGCCGAATGTCTGTGGTGTAGAAGAACCTATCAAATATCCAATGAAGTTAATTTTTTTTTTGTTTTTTGCGTTAGGCTCTATTTCATCTTTAATTTAAAAAAATTCTGTCGATCTTAATAACCTTTAATGTTAATTCATTATTTACCAAATTGCCAGTTCTTGAACTGTACAACTTTTGTACAAAAAATTGCAAATATGGTTTCAAGTGAAAATTCCGTGAACAAATTTCGGTATGGTCATGGGTTGTCCGTTGTCGTCACTTTTTTCAACTGTATGTATATGTAGTTTTTTTGAGAACTCGGATGGTTTGGTATGGGCATGTGCACCTTGTCCTGCAAGTCTAAAAGAAAATTTTGACCTTGAGGGTTTTCTCGCGGTCATTATTTGTGTTTTGGTCCCTTTGAAAAAAGTCTACTACAAAAAGAAGCCGCTAACAGTATCTCTTTGTTAGAGGTTGAAGTCGTCAGACAAACCGTCAGATTTAAATTTGCCATAATTACGTATTCTGCGGATATCGTCCATGTATATTTTATTCCACTAATACCTTGTGGCTCCAAGCATATATATGTGGGCTCAGAGTAAGAAGAGGGTAAGTTTACTAAGCTACTGAGAATGAATAGTGATCTGTGAAATCCTAAACCTATTCTGTTCCATTAAACGCTAAATATAACGGTAGTGTTTAAGTGTAGCAGCATGTTGAAAACTAAGTAAATTAAAAAAAAAGGTCGTAGAAATAATAATAATAATAATATAAATATTCCATCTTCTGAATGTAATTTATGTTACTTGTATCAAAGACATAAAGGCTTATGATATATGTAAGAATCAAACAGCAAAAACCGCAGTCTCGAAAGGTCTTACAAGTAATACCTACTCAATTCACTGGCTTAACTCAGGCTATAGAATTAACTGGGCAAGGGCCGACGTTGTAATCCTTGTTAATGACTTTAGCCAGAGAAGCATCTAATACAAAAGGGAACAATTTGAACATGAGGCCTGGCGTGCAATAAACTTTTTTTCCTTAAGGCTGATTTATTTGAAGTAAACAAGAAGCTTACCTCTCGTTGATACAAATGCGATCGATGTGTCTGTATCTGGTTCATTATGAGTCTGACGATGTCGGTTAGACCAAAGTACTATACTCGTATTTAGTACGTAATGCCAATCAAATTCTTTCAATTTTTCGTTCGTGGCTATATTATTTGTCTGTCTATTTATCTCTCTATATATCTATCTCGTTTATTAAGATATATATATACTATATAATATAGATATATCTATATATAATTAAGGGTTATAATATATATATATAATTATATATATATATATATATTATATATAAAATTTATATAATAAATATATATGTGTGTGTGTGTGTGTCGTGTGTGAGTGCGTGTTGTATAGGCTATATATGGCAGGTTAATCCCTAGTCAGGTTAGCTGTTTTTAGCGAGCCTTTTTCAGGTGTTCCCAACACTCGCTGAACGACTCATTGCAGAAGTTGTTTTACGGACATATTCTGTTCCTGATCGCGTCCCTCCACCTATTTATCCGTACTTAGGAGAGATAAAAAGCATAATTACTATGAAAAACAATGCAAATTATAAATAATAAATTCGGTGGCGTATCCATTCCTATAAATGATAAACTCGATGGCGTGTCCATTCCCTGAGGCAAGTTTCTTACTATGAACATGCAAAACTATAAATAATAAATTCGGTGGCGTATCCATTCCTATAAATGATAAACTCGGTGCCGTGTTCATATATATATATATGTATATAATAATATATATATAAATATATAATTATATATATGTGTGTGTGTGTGTGTGTGTGTGTGTTTGTTTTGTGAATGTATATATGCTACTGTATTAAATTTTACATATTCGCACAACTTGTGATGTACGAGTATTGAGAACATATTTTGTTCTTTCCCTGAACATGCTTTTAAATTTGTGGGAGGAACGTGTCACAGAAGGAAGGGACCCCAAGATTGGAAGCTCAGGTATGACTGCATTTTTTCCGCGGGAGAAGATGATAGAGGGGATTGTAACAACTCTTTGAGACACAAGGGTTATAAGTGCGGAAGGGAGGTAATATGGGTTAATTGATATATTGGAATTACTCGATAGGGAAAGTGTAGATATGGTGGTTGCTGGTCAGTTATTTGTAGTTGAGTGAACCCACATGTTCATGTGAGGAAAATAAAGTTGTTTTTGTAAATGAATTCCGCTAATCTTGTTAAGTCAGATTGCTGTGCATGTGTCTGAAACTTAGAAGATACTATAAAGAGGGGGTGATATTACGAATGATTGCTTTGTCAAAGCCATGATGTTGTGTAGTATAGTTGGTGGAGTTGATGAGGAATTTATGGGATAAGTGTAGGTATGTGTTTGGGACAGTTCTTTTTACCTGTTAATAGTTGATTACGAGAAGTTGCAAGGTCATTATGGGAATATTATTAAACGCAAGAATGTGATATTTGCATAAAATATGGGCTCGAATTTAGGTTATGAGGCAGCTCCTGCCAGAGTTAAATGAGGTATGCTTTTACATTTGCAATCCAAGCGAGATCATGTTTCGCAAATTGATTTACATTTGACTATTTTGGTAGAAATGAATACCTCTTGTATTCCTGAGGACAAAGGAATAATAGGTTAACATTATGAGTCGTGGCTATCAAGAGATTTTGGTCTAGTTTATAACAAAGAGATTCCCATAGGGGCGTAGTGCCCTCAGTGGATGCACCCTAGGCATAACCAAAGGATGTTTCCAGCGTCACATTTTAGCCAAGTAGGTATATACCTCACCTCCATTCCCGCTTCCTTCCTTCAGTTTTGCTGGTAGACCTCCCCAACTCCCGCCCTCCATCGCTGACCTGCGCTCTATACTGTACGCCTGAAACTGCCCCAGTGCTTGGCTTGCCAGCTGAAATTTCATAAATCTTAAATCAATATAACAACAAATGAAACTTACGACGTAGATATCTTGTATGAAATAGTTTTATCGCCATCTTGTATAAACGGTAGAGAGAAAAAGAAATGGAAAGGACGTAAAATGCCTACTGAGGTTAATATTCATGGGAAAGTTAGTAAGATTAATATTATATGTGGTTATATTCAACTCTTTATTATTTAAAGATGTAAACCGTAGTGGATCGATTAATTTTTGAGAAAAGGAAAGCTTGTTGTAAAGTATTAGCGTTTGTGTATCTGTCCTTTTCGTAAAATTTCGTCTTCGTCCGCAGTTATGCTTCTTTATGTTCTCATCCACGAATCGGCTCTTTAAGTTTGTCTTGGCGGCAGTGATTTATTACTTCGTTGCTTCGTTGAAGCTCTAATCTCGTGCAAATGTCACAACTACTCTCTCTCTCTCTCTCTCTCTCTCTCTCTCTCTCTCTCTCTCTCTCTCTCTCTAGCCCCCGGTGGTAAATGAATGTCAGAGGTCTCTTCTCACCTGTGGTCTTAGTGCAAATTCTGCGCATGGCAGCTTGCATTCACATGCAATTTCCACTGAGCTGGGTCTCAAGGAATAGTGCGTTAGATGTCATGGAGCCGAATTTAACATGCTCAATATATGTCTGTAGGGCACACCTGCAAATACACACACACACACACACATATATATATATATATATATATATATATATATATATATATATATATATATATATATATAATTATATATATATATATATGTACCTTACTCTCTCTCTCTCTCTCTTCACATATTTCATAACTATAATGAGAATTGAAGTATATATTTGTTTTTATCCTTAACCTTAAATATCTTCTGAGATTCTTTGCACTTCATATATTTGAACATTGTAAGGGAAATGTAAGCGAGATGCAGTAGAGATAAGTCGAAACATGACATTGAAATAGGACAAGTTTTCAGATATATGAATCATATCCATATCCACTATAGAAGGATTCATGATGGTTAGTGTGTGTACTGGTGTAATGACGGAGTTACCCTGAAAGGAAAGTAGGCCAGTGGGCAACCGGCCTAGGCACGTTGCTTGCGCTTCCTTGAGTGAAAGCTTATGCAATAACTGTTTGCTGCTGGAATGTGGGAGTGTCTCGTGATAGCAGAGTGCGAGGTGAATTAATTTTCCGTAGCTGTGATGGCCTACTTTTTGTATGGTTAGGATGATTATTAATTATCTCATAGCCACAGTGTTTTCTAATTCAGAAATCCAAAAGCAAGGAATAAAGTTTGCAAACAGGATAAATTTTGGAATTTCTTGATTAAAACAAAGATTTGGAGCTTATAAATGCAATTACATTGTGTTAATATGCGTGTTTGGCCTGCCTGAGCAATATTGCACTTAAAAACCTTCGTATATAGGGAGAACTGATTGTAAGATAAGACATTTGGATTTTCACGACCCTTGGCATTTGCTCTAAACTAACAGTTTTCCATTAACTATCATTTGCTAGGTGGAGGACCATAGAAAGTTTTCAGATGACAAAGGGAGAAATTTTAGGAACTACAAAATCTTCCTTCTAATCTTTCAAGCAGGAAAGTAAGGTGGGACTCTACCTGACACGTATAGTTATACTCTCGTTCATAATTATGTAACCGGCTTGGCAGCGGCAAGGACTAATTAAGTTCCCGATGCATTATAGTTTATTATGCCACAAACACATACACACACTAGGTGATAGTATATATATATATATATATATATATATATATATATATATATATATATTATATATATATGTGTGTGTGTGTGTGTGTGTTGTGTGTGTGTTTGTCTGAATGTTGGGATTCTTTGTGGTCGTGTAGATAAAGAAAAGTTATTGAGTGAATGAAGCATCGATTTTTTTTTTTTTCGTTGTTGGAACAACCAGTGATAACCAGCAGCATATTTCTGTTGATATGTAGTGAATGATTTTTTTATAACTGACTCAGGCCAAGAAATAACGTTTTGTCTATATTCCTACAGGTATGTGGACTTTATTGGTATTGTGAAAATTCAGCGGTGAAATCCGGTAAGTAGAATTTGCTTGTAATTTATTTATTTATTTTTCTTGCTTTACCAGAATTACTATCTTACGCCAATTAAGTGGCTGGCACCAATGTTTCTTTCCGAGTTGGACCTTATCCTAGGAAATCCCCTTTAGTGGTGCACTGTAGACATTCCTAAACTGTGTTAGCAGCTGTACCCATTCTCATTTCCTTTCTTCAGTCTTCTGTCCAGCCTTCTTTTCACTGTTTAGTGTTGGCTTGACATCCTGTATTTCACTAATGAAGCAATCACAGAAAATCTTGTATAATTTGCTTGTTTTGTTTATGAGAAGTAAATTGGGAATAGCAAATATAAGATGGGAATAGAGAAGCCAAAGTAAAACTTAATCATTTTGCTAAGTATAGAGCTGGATTTTTAAATATTCTTAACCGTGAAATACATAGTTAGTTTCTTTGACAAGTTGAGATTTCTGATTTATCACTTGTTTTATTAATTGTAATGGTACAGACAGTTCCGCTGTTATTTAATATTTCTGTATGCATTATCGTGTGATAGAATTGTCTTTTTGAGTCTTTGCAAGGGCTGTTTAGTGAGAAAGAAAGGATCATTTTTTCAACTAGAAAAATAATATCGCACGCCAAACAGAAATGAGAAACTGTTAAAGGGGAAAGATTTACGCGTGTACTCTTGAATGTTTCATCGCTTTTTTAAGTGGCCCTCGCATTTGTATCTTGAATGGCAGAGACATTATCAAAATAATGACTGAATCACGGGTATCTAAATGGTTACGAATAGACTGGTAATAAGACGGTGAGTAGAATCATTAACATTACCTGGCGGGCAATCCATTTTAAATTTGAAAACTGCTTGTGAAACTTTGACATTCAAACGAGACGAGTCATTTTTGTGGGAGCTTTAATAAACAAATTGATAGTTGATGAAATACTCGAATACTTTTTGCGCTTTTGGTAGTGCAGATATTGACTTTGTCCGTTGTGTAACCTTTATCAGAATTCTTATTCTGAGTAAAGTTAAGTATATCTTAGTTTAACCAGAGTTAATCTCCTAGGGCTAGCCCGAAGGATTAGATATTTTTACGTGGCTAGCAACGGGACCTGCAGCTTATTGTGGGATCCGAACCACATTATATCGAGAAATGAATTTCTATTTACCAGAAATAAATTCCTCTGATTTCGCGTTGGCCAGGCCGAGAATCGAACTTCGGACCACCGAGTGCGAAAACCATTCGTCCAACAAGGAACTCCTTTTCTGAGTCAAGACAAGCCTTTCAAAACAGCAAGTAAATGAGAATATTATAGAACCTCTTTCTGTAAACGGTGCTCCGATGAAAACACGACGGTCATCTTTTAATGGCTGGATCAAGATAAAATGTGATGTGGAGAAAGCTTCCACATCATCCACTGAAGAGAGGGCCCTTCAGTTGCTCGTCACCTTCTATCCCTTACACACACGCACACTAGGCATCTCTGCTGTATCCTGTATGCACCAAGGTCTAGAGATATTCTCTAGACCTTGGTATGCACTATATCTTCATGGTTACTCATGTAAGCCCTTACCATCCATCTCAACACTATGTTGCCCACGATATCCTCTTTTCCTACTCTCAACTTCTTCCTCGCGTTCATAATTAACAGCTTTACTTATTTTCTCTCAGTTGTATGTAGTGTCCTCATGTCATTTCCATAAAGGAGATTTGGTTCAACATATTGTTCAGACAGTCGTCTTTGCTTTCGATAGATACATCCAAAAGTTTTGCAGAGGTTCTGCCCCATCCTTCCAACACCTATACATGTGGTTCCCCTCTTCCCTTGTCCTAACGTATCTCAAATATCTATATATATCCAGCACTTCCATTCTTACACCATCCAAACGGACACAACACACATTTTATATATATATATATATATGTAATATATATATATATATATATATATTATATATATATATATATATATATAATGTGTGTGTGTGTGTGTGTTTAAAAAAATCACAGTAGATGCACGTGACTTCATTAAATAAGTCGAATAACACAGTGGATGCACATGACTTCAGTAAATAAGCGAATACCACAGGAAAATGAATAGTCAGAAATCCAAGCGCTTTTCGTCTTTACTAAGACATTGTCAAGGAGCGAATGAAATACAATTGGAGAGAAAGGTCTCAGTACAACAAGATCAAGAATACCAGATGGTTAATTGTCAAAAGAGTAAAAATTAAAAGAGATAATCCAGGATTATCGGATATCACACGGTCACAAACCTAAACAGATATGACTCTAACCGAAATTATAAAGAATCTTTACAGTCCAAAACATGTTAAAACTGAATATGTTAATTTTGTGCTTATATTTATCTACAACTTTTTCATTATGAAAGCATCAAGTTTAAATAAACCAAGACTTAAATTTAGAGCATTTCTATTATTTGACTTGATGAAACAAGATTCAGTGATATTCCTTTTAACTGTGTCATTACATGGGATTAAGGCTCTTGCTTGACTGGGCAAATATCGAATGCATTATTCGTACATATGAGAGATTTAGATCATCCTATTAACTGAGTCGAGCCTTAATCCATGTAATGACACAGTTAAAAGGAATATCATTGAATCTTGTTTCATCAAGTCAAATAATAGAAATGTTCTAAATTTAAGTCTGTGTTTATTTAAACTTTATGCTTTCATAATGAAAAAAGTTGTGGATAAATATAAGCAACAAAATTAATATATTCAGTTTTTTACATGTTTTGGACTGTAAAGATACTTTGTAATTTCGGTTAGGGTCAAATCTGTTTAGGATTGTGACCGTGTCATATCCGATAATCTTGGATTATCTTTTTTAATTTTTACCCTTTTGACAATTAACCTTCTGGTATTCTTGATCTTGTTGTGTACCTGAGACCTTTCTCTCCAATTGTATTTCATTCGCTCCTTGACAGTGTCTTAGTAAAGACGAAAGTGCTTGGATTTCTGACTCTCATTTTCTTGTGGTATTCGTATATATATATATATTATATATATATATATATATATATATATATATATATATATATATATATATATATATATATATATATATATATATCAATTGAAGCTACAAATGTACTCTAATATCTAAATTCACGTTTACCTCCCAAATGATATATTTTCTTTCATATATGTACCGAAGGGGAATTTTTTTAATTGATAATAATTTCGTCCCCCCATGGGATCGAACCACCGTCCAAGTGGACGGGGACGAAATCAGGACAGTCAGTGACGCTATCCAATCAGCTGATTGGATAGCGTCACTGACTGTCCTGATTTCGTCCCCGTCCACTTGGACGGTGGTTCGATCCCATGGGGGGACGAAATTATTATCAATTAAAAAATTCCCCTTCGGTACATATATGAAAATATATCATTGGAGGTAAAGGGAATTTAGATATTAGAGGACATTTGTAGCTTCAATTGATATATAAATGGATCACGGTTCGATGTGATAATTATTCATATATATATATATATATATATATATATATATATATATATATATATATATATATATATATATATATATAAAATGTGTGTGTGTATTTACGTATATCCGTGGATGTACCTCGTATATTTTAATGTAAGGGTTGTTCAAAGTTCTCACGTTATAATAAATTGATGACAAATGAACTGACTTTGAAAATGACCATTTCCTTTAAACTTGCCGATGGCACTCAGTAACACTAGTTACTAATACTATTTTTCTGCAGCAATTTCTATGCTGTTCATTTGATGGAAATATATTACTCACTGTAGATTAACATGAAAACAGTTTTGAGAAATTAAATGTTAAGCGGTTGTGTGAGACCGCCAAGTTATGTAGGAAGGGAGCATATAGTATATCGATATAAATCTCATCATCCATTGCGCATTATTTGAGCCGCTTCCTTTCTGAAACTTTGTTAGAAGGGCGCATGTAGAACGAGGTTGCCTGAAATAAAATAATAATAATAATAATAATAATGATAAAATAAAGCTGGGCAGTAAGCAAATTACTCACGCCAGCAAGAACACTGTTTCGAGACTTCTGAATGTACGATTTAACCAAGGCCTATACTTTGGATTTAACTAGCTTCTCTGTCACAGTCGAGATTATCCGTTGCCTAGTTGTGCGCGTGCGCGTGTTTGTGGCCAGTCAGACTTGAAGAATTATGGGTACCAGTTGGCAGAAAACTATTGAAAGAACTCTCGAGTGAAATCCATCCTTATTTCACTTTTACTAGTTTGTTCCTTCGTTGGAGATGAAGCTGGCCATTTGCCAATACGGGCTCTTGCATTAGGGTAGTCTGTATTTACAAATTCGAGTTTCATTATTAGTGTATGTAGACGTTATCGAAGAATGATTTTGAATACCTGCTTCACGAATCTACTCATGGTGTAATCCGGGTGTAAGTAATTTTCAAATAATGATTTTAGTACTGTACTTAATTGCTAACTTTAATTTAGTTTTGATGATTATATGCTCCTTGAGGACGGCTGACATAATTTCATGGGAATATCAAAATGGTTAGAAGAGATTTGATCTTATTAAGTGAAGGTAGGAGAAGTGCCCAGAGTGACAGGCATCCTAGAGAATTTTATTCGTTAGAAAAATGAGTAACGAGGGAACTATAGGTACGATGTTGATGGTAAAGTATAAGACAACCTTTAATAAGTGAACTCATAAGTAGTATAGAGGTTTATTAATAGTATGGCCTGAGAAATCAGAAACCGAAATGAAAGTGGAGCATTTAATTTGATACTTGATTGATTTACTAGCCTCTCGGCGCGCTTCAGTGATATTTATTGGTTTTTCTCTTGACCGAAATTGCTTATCATCGTGCTTTATTATAATTTGAGCTTAGCATTTTGCGATAGAGCCCCTTGCTTCTGTTTTATGTCTTTATGAAGATGATTAATGATGGTGCTTTGTTTGATCTATTGAGAGTGTATGTAGGTTGTTTTCAATGGATTTCGAGAAGCAGGGAAGACTTAAATGCAAGCTTTTGAGTTACAAACTTTCCTGTAAGTCGCCATGAAACTTCGGATACCAGCAATGAGGAATGGCGATGTGCATCCATTGAAATTCCGTCAACCTTTGAACTTTCTAGGTAATGGTGTCTGAACTTGCCACCGTCATAGTTCATTCTGTGATATCAGTCAGGATTCGTTAACCACGCCAGTAGTTTTCAGAAGTCTGAAATGAATGCGTGTTCTATAGTCTTTCAGACAGTGATAAGTTATCATCAAAGTCGTGAAATGGTAGGAATGATAGGGCAAGAGATTATCGAAATGCGTACCATAACAGTTGTATTCATCTAGGCTGACAGACCGAAAAAGGAGGTGTTTTGGTAAACCGTCTAAACGGTATTAAACTTTTGAGGAAACTAAAGTTGTAACTTAATCCCTTATTGGGTGATTCCTGTTTTTATACATAATTGTTGTGTATCTTGGAATTAAGAAAAAGAATAAACTTAATCATTTTTCTGAGGATTATGATAGACTGTATTTCATGTGTATGTTTTTGTTAATGATAATAATGAGTTACTGAAAATACCCCTATATAATTCATAAGTAATTATTAGAATACTTTTTTCTGTATCAGTGGAGTTTCAACTTACTTGATTTAACAGTAAGCATATTAATACTGGCAGAATTACCTTCACGAAACTTCGCCAAAATAATAAAGAAACCCAGGACTGCCAATAACTCTGTTATTAATCTTGATGCGATTTTATATTTCATAGACGGGCGTTCAGTTGATTTGTGTATTATAATAAAATTTTTGAGATTAAGATATTCAAGAAGTTTAAAAATTTCAATATCAGCCGCTTTTCAGGTAGAAACAATCGGAAGAGTGTAAGGTCAAAAACGTTTCTACTTGAAAACGTCGAGAAAATGGTGAGAACAGAAATTTAGTTCAAACTGATAAAGGATAAATGAACCAGTTTCAGTCTCAATAAGAGTTGGTCGAACTTAACATTCTAATTTATAAATAGGAAAATTATTTCAGGTTACGGATTATGATATGATTACAGTGATAAGGCCTTTTCATGATAAGGGGTTCCAAATTTTCGTTGTTTCTGTATTTTTGTGGAAAAGCGATTTCTCAGGGCTTAGTCATATGGTCACTGACTCATCACTTGTATCATTCATTCAGAAAGGTGCAAAGTAGAAGTTTATTCTTGTTTTCCCGCAGTCACTATTTGGAACTTTGTGGCTTGTAACCGAGCACGTTAAACTGTTAATAATTTATTTTGGCTTCATTTCTTCACAAAACTACTCTTGAAGCACTTCTGAGGAGTCTAGCTATCCCATGAGGTATTACGTGGAGGCCATACCTTGACAGGATCAACATTTATCACCGCTTGCCAAGTTTGCAAGTCAGTTATAATAATGCTGTCCCAGGATAGTGGTACCTCCCGTAGCACCTACTACTTTTCCGTTGTTTGTTGTGAAACATTTCTCTAGACGTCCTAAATGCTGGCCTCCTTCCGCGGCTGTAGGAGCGCATCTGCCTTTTGGTTTTCCCCAGTCTGTTTCAAAGTAGACTGAAGATATGCAATTGAAAATGGAAGATCCTACATGGAGCATTTTCATGAATTTCATCAAATACTGCTTCCCACCTCACATGGCCAAATGTGAGATACATTTACGCTCTGGTCTGCATAGGCGCGATGGATTCTAACGGTACTCTGTATGCATTGGCGGAACGAACATTTTAACGTATGGACTATGATGACACATATTTATTTCTTAAGTTGGAAAACAGAAATTTGGATAAAGGTCTTCCCAAACATGGAAAAGCTATAAGAACATACGACAAGTAATTTTTTGAAATGCTAAGATAAACGTTGAAAAGCCATCACTGTCAGAAACAGAATTGTATTGTAGAATTGGCTTTAACTCTGTACCCACGGTGGTTTGGAAGGCTTTCAGTAGCCTGGACAGGATCAATACGGATTGTATCCCACTGGAAACTGGCCTTCGGTGTGTGATTACAGAAGATAAGGTCATTAACCAGCATCGTCAACCAGGTGAGAAGATCTGCAAGTACGGCATATGTAAACAGGAGAGCCTTAATTTTTTTTTTTTTTTTAGACGAAGGGGCAGCGACCCTTTAGAGCTAAAGAATTTTGAATTGTTATATTAAATATACTTAAGAAATTTGCAAAAGACCATTTCCTTCACTTACCAGAAAGTGATTGTTTATTTTTTGTCATGCTAACCCTAATTATGAAAGCAGATTGCTACAAACTGAATGTCTGTGCCAGGACAAAGAACTTAGTATGGAATAGAAATAAAGACAAAGAATACAGTAGATAAGAAAAACAAGAAAAACAGTTAGGATAGAATATGAAATGATGCTCATGCGATCGTTTTCAGTGAGAAATTATTTTGATCCAATTTGAACTTCGTAACTTCCAGTAACTCACTGATTTCCTGAGAAGGTAATTCCATAGTTCTCTTCTTAACTGAACAGACATATGTATAAAACCCTCAAAAGAAAAGCCGTGCAGAGATAATTGCATGTCTAGTATTACGCTGAAGGTGGTAGTATAGTCTGCGAAGGTCTGATTGCAGAGGATGATCAAATTATGAAAAATTCTCTGAAACATCCATATTGGGCTGATCGCTTGGGAGTGCCAGTGGTTATTATAGGACGTAGATTAAAGATTTCAGTTGAATAAACGGACAGTGTTTCCACAGGATAGAAAGATCACCAAAAATCGTAAGAACTTAGTATACTCATTTTTTTGTGGCTTATTGAAATGATTTCCATGGAGGCTAGGGGGCGTCAGCAATGAAAAGATTGTCCCAGGTATGGTAATCTTTGAGTTTTGTAGATTTAACTGCTTCCCCCTTAGGCTGATTGTTGACCTCGTCAGTTTGGGTCTTCGCGAGGTTCCCAGTCTCATATTGAGAATTATTATACTCAGCCTGGTGTAATTCTAAAGCAGATACCTGCACTGTACTGTAGCAAATGCCGTTCAAAGAGAGAAGATGGAAAAATCGGAGATCAAACTGACAGAGTTAAATGTTGCCGAAAATGACGCACTGGAGCGTCAAAAGTGACTGGCGTTGGATTTTGGATGATTTGATAATTCCCCTGTTGAAAGGGGTAAGAGAATCGGCTGCCACAAGTCTGCAATAAGATGTGTATAATAAAGAAGTATTATTTGCTCAAGTAGCCAGTTGGTCTTTAAGTCCAAACTGCATATTACTTATAAGGTATAAACATGAGAAATACCACAATTTAGTACATTCTTGTACTCACTATTGTGTCTATCTGTAATTACTCTGCATTCTGTAAATAATACTAACGAATGCTCCCTTATTCCCATCTGAGTGTGAACACGGGGAACTCATGATGGATATGCAAAAGTAGCATTAAGATCAAGACAAATCGTACGATCTTTATGACCAGACATGGTAGGAGGTAAAGGTACATCATACGCACTGTGAACTAGGAAAGAGATGATCATTTTCAGTATAGAATTCAGATGTTTCTACCTAAATTATGTCCAGAAACTTTAGATGGTGGTAGAGGTTTAGAAATTGACCAGTAATTGGCTGAACATGAGCTACCACTGCCGCATTTATCCACTGGAGCACCGTTATCATTTCTCCAGCATGTGCTAGAAGAGCCCCTTTTTCCTAACTTAAGAGAGCAACAAACAATATAAGAATTATAGATTCATCAGTCTTTACAACAAAGGAAAAATATATCTCCATAAGCATCATAGTCCAGTAAAAGCGTTCCCAATTTTAGGGGACTGGGAAGCTAAACTATAGCTGGTTCACTTAAGGTAGATTCTTGGATGAGCCGTATGCTAACGAGACGTTTGTTTGGCGGCCGCTGATTGGCTAGCACCGGGAGGTAGGCAGCTCCCAGCCAATCAGTGCCCGCCAAACAAACGTCTCGTAGGGATAGGGCTCACCCAAGAATCTACCTTAAGTGAATTAGTTATAGTGAAGTCGAGCATCAAGAAAATAGGAATGAGGCAGGCTGAGCCTCACGCTACCCTGTTGGCTGGGAAATACATCAGCCAAAAACGTTGCCAAAAATGCTTGGTCGAGTAGTTCAAAGTCCCAGTACCTATCTGGAAAAAAATTATGTACACACACACACACATATATATATATATTATATAATATATTTATATATATATATATATATATATATATAGATATATATATATATCATATATATATAATATATATAATATATATATATATAATATATTATATATATATATATATATATATATATATATATTTGTATGTATGTATGTATGTATTGGTGTGGTACCAGAATTGGAAAGGTGACAGTGTAAAGATATGATTTGTTTTTTACTTCCTGGTACAAAAACATTATACAAAGTTAATTTTATTTTTCTGGGTAAGAAGTCTTCAAGGTATGTTGGTATTCCACGGGTTGGGCTGTTCAGCCCAAGATAAGAGAGAACGGGGCAGATGGATGCATATGAAACTGGCAATTGAAAGTGTAGACGATGCCAGTGATATGGTGGTTAAAGGAAGTGTATGATGACCTTCGTGAATGATAGCATCCACCAGTTTATTGCCATTTCCTGCAGCGCTACGTGGCGATGGCATCACATTCATGGCACCCTTCCACATCATTGCTGGGCCTTCGCTCTTTACGCAGCTTTATCTTATAGCTGTGTGTGTTAACGTGCCTGCTGTTAGTTGGTTGTCCCTTATTATAGATATCCTTATATCATCTTGCCGTTTAGACTGTTTACTTATAGTAATTATGACGTCAGTATGTGGTGTTTATTCAAGCGATTGATGTTAATTTCTTAATACTAGCGTGGCATGTTTGCTTGTTCATAATTATACATGGCAGGCTTAATAAATATTTAAGTTTATGCTGAAATCAGATGATACGTAATTAATAACTTCATTACTAATTCAGTTTCCTAGATTTTGATGAGACTAAGAAGTGTTTTCTTAGATCTTGATTTGAAAACGTTTCGACTTTGGTTGTGCTTCGTTTCTTTTTTGTGTGTGATGTCTTTGGTGGTATTCCTACTGTTAGAGTGATTTGCATGTATCTGAGAGTTCCATTAATTTTGTCCTTTTTGATACGTCTAAATCGATTTGAATGGTGACATTATTACTTGCTCAATGGCAGTAATTATTTTCCACACTTTCTGTTATGAAGTTCATAAATGAGAAACTATCCTTTGATATAATTTTGTTTTATAGATCCCTGTTTTGTACATAGAATAAATCCCTGTTTTGTATTCAAGTATCTTTGCAAGTGGATATATACGTAGTACCTTTGCAGGTTAAGCAAGGGTTTTTACTCTTGTCGGAGCATGTTCCCTCTTTAAATGCAAAACCAGAAAGTTATTTTTGACGCATGCTTGAACTTTTGGATACTCTCTCTCTCTCTCTCTCTCTCTCTCTCTCTCTCTCTCTCTCTCTCTCTCTCTCTCTCTCTCTCTCTTCTCTGGGGGCTGTAGTGTGCATATATCGTTGATATCCAAGCCGACAAGGCAAATAAGTTTTAAATATTAGTCTTTACTAATGATAGGTTGGGAAGTTAAAGCAATTTCTTGAAGCTTTGTTAGTATGTAGAATGGGTAAAGTTGAAACGGTGAGAAGAGGTATAAAGATTAGCAAAGGAAAAAGATGGGCCATAATGTTTGGAAGTGGTTTGGTCACGTGGAAAGAACAAAGGACAGTCAATTGATGAAATTACCTAAAATCCTGGAGATTTGGAATGAAGTAAGGGAGGAAGATTGTCAAAATGTTGACTCAGTGGAAGAGATGTTGGGATAGAGTCTTTAGTATTCAAGAGACGCAACAGTACGGATTAGGTAAAGGTGAGTGGTACCGAGTGTGTAGGGGCAGTTCGACGCAGTGCTGATGAGCCTTCTGTGTAGATATGTGAACCGGTTCGTTTTGTGGACGTTTATGGTTAATGTTCATTCTTGTGTATTCAGTTAGGGAATGAACATGGAAATTACTTATCCAGTTAATTCTAGCCTCCAGCTATTAGGTTGATTGTGGGTATAAGTGAAAACATATGAATAAGAATTGTACGAAAACCTGTCATTGGTAAGAAGCCTTGATGCTAAAGATGCTTGCGGAATTTACTTTATTTTGTATTTTCAAAATGCTTAATATAATGCAAATTGCCTCTACTCTCGGAGTTGATTAAATACTCTCTCTCTCTCTCTCTCTCTCTCTCTCTCTCTCTCTCTCTCTCTCTCTCTCTCTCTCTCTCTCTCTCTCTCTCTCTCTCTCGGTACAGAATAAAAATATTGGTCTTTTGTAAATTTTGTTTATAGTTCACCATTGTTTTTTTCTTTTCATGTCACAGTATTCAAATGAAATTTCCTTTTGATCTCGTGAACCGCCGATACATTATCAATATTTGCTTTTGTACAATATGAACGACACACAGACTGATACAGGGACATAGTCATATTATGGTAATTAGCTTCCACAAAAATTAGTTTCCGATGTTTCCCGTGATCAGTTACTGTGTAATGAGTACTACACACATGACCAGTCATGCGTTCGTTTATAAATTAGTATTCTTGTGTTTTTGTAATTCTAGTATAGGCGCACACAATTGTGGATGGAATAGCAGTATGACGGCGAACTGTATCTATTTCGCAGCATTGGAAGGTAAGAAGGTGCAATATCACGTGAAAAATTAATTTCCTATATACAGTTTTAGTGTGAATTGGTCAAGGTCCTTTCACCTCGTTTTTCAGTTAAACAGCACAAAATGAATAGTATAAAACGACCCGAGGAAGAAAACGTCATTTTTATGGAAATGTTTGAGGTGAAAATAGTAATATTGAAAGTTTTCTGGGGTTCTTATTGTAAAGACATTTTTGTACATTTAAAAATTTACGTTCCTTTCTCTACACGCTTTCCATTCATATTTTCAACGACCTTACAGGCTATCGAGTCAGTTACGACAAAAAGGAGAAACGTCAGTCACAACATGTTTTCTTTTGAGGGGGAATTTTTGTTTTTGCAAACCATTCAAAACATCTGAATTATACTTTGTCTCAAGTGATTCCAAAACTGGACGCCTTAAACAGATAAGAGACTTTATTCAGTCTTCAGCCATAGTAATTGCAATGCATAAAGGTTACATTTTACTTGAGTCGTCGTCGTTGCAAAATATCTACTCTGACAGGTTTTCTTTTTAGCACGAACTGAAAGAGCTTTAGTTGGAAGCAACTTTCCAAGATATGAAGACGAAGATTTGCTTATAGTTTTCAGTTAATAAAACAGTAGAGGCTGGTTGTAGTTAACGCTTTCTGTCACACTTTTATTTAAATTTAAATAATCTTGTATGCGTTATGAAACTGTTGGGAAAGATCATCTTGTTATATGTTCCAAAACCCGGATTTTTGTAATTGCCTCTTGTACAGAATTATTGTTTTCAGTGATACCTAGCGGAAAAGGAATGCCTACGAGTTTGCCAGTTATTTATGGGACATAAAAATGGTTTCATAGATCCCAATTATTGAGCTGCAAAACGTGCAGCCTATCTAACATGGTCGAGATATGGTAGTTTTTCAAGAGGAAATCTCACATATTTCTTGCGGCACTGGGGTTTCAAGAATGGTCTCTTATAATGGTGTATGTTTCACATAGCCTATGCTTAATAAATGACACAAAAGGAAAAGTGTTGGTTAATAACTCGTTGCACAACGGGATATTATTGTTCAAATATTTCAAAAGATTTGCAGAGAGCTTCTGAGAGCCTGCTCTCTTCTCATTACCAACGCAAGGAAAGTTGAGCAACCTTGAAAAGTTCACAGTAATTCTTCAGTATGTTAGGATAACAAACCCTTTCCGGAGTTTTTATTTTTATTTATTCTAATGCTCATAGAGGTTATGAGATAAAAAATAAAATTATTATTTTCCAAAAGCTTGATTAAAATCGGCAAACAAGTTGCAGTACATTTTGTGTCACCGAGTTAGATGAAATGGAAAGATTTAATATTAAAATATCTAGATTAATTTTCTGATTGGGATGGCCGCAGGCTTTTTAAGTTATGGCAATAAATGTATGCTGGCTGGTTCCATGGAGAGAGAGAGAGAGAGAGAGAGAGAGAGAGAGAGGGCGGTTGGCGATACCGACACGTGGATGAAAAGTATGCAAATAATGACTGAAAATGCGATTGCTAGATATCTTATTCCAATGATTTTCCAGTTAATAGGGTTTTCCTACTGCGTAGAAATCTTAGCAAATGATGTACGAACGTGAAATTATAAATGTTATGTTTGAAAAGTAATTCCACTATAGTATGTCTGATTTTGTTATATAAAATATCAAGCAGAAAGCTTTCGATGACCTGCACGGAGGACCGTGCAGGTCATGGAAAGCTTTCTGCTTTATACTTTAAATAACGAAATCAAACAGACATACTATTTGGATTTACTTTTCCATTTCATTGACTCGTGTGATGATGAGTTTTCTTTGAATGTTATGATTTTTATACAAGGAGATGTGGCGTCTTCTTGCAGTAATTCTTGTAATTTTATGCTGTCGGATTTATTCACTATCTGTGGAAAAAGTACCACTGTTTTTCTGCGTTTAGAGCGAAATGTAAAATACGTGATAAATTCAGTGGGGAATGAGTGCATTTTTAAATTGCAACTAATCAGGAATTAAGAAAATGCCGTATCATCATTAAAATCCCCACCGAGCTACAGAGTACGACTGATAGCCCAAGGTATTTAAATCATGTGTCGGGGAGCGAATAGTCGGCAAGGAGAAGAAAAATGAAATATGTTTCAACAGTATAGTGGAAATAAGATATGTCCGACAGAGCGAAAACGTCAGTCAGTTTCATCCTGGCAGTCCGGCGTCAGCCTATCCAGTCTAGTAATCGTGCTCGACATACCTTTTGAGGCAAAACGAGGTAATGTGCTTCCGTGTACCTTTTGTACTCAACGCGTACCCTAAAGTCAAGGTAGCCTATCAGAAATTCAGAACTGAGAGGGCCACGGTACAGAGGTTATGCCAGACTAGAAAAAGAAGACAGGGGTAAGCTACATTTTCCCTGCCATGCGTTGTAACTTATGTACATCAGGTTTGAAGTTTAAACACAACAAACTGCATTTCAAGATGCACAGCTAATTATAAAGAGAAAGTTTTCCGAATAACTTTTTGTTGTCAGCTGATTTCCATTTTAATTTTCATTATCGGTGCTGAATAAAACGATTGGGTTTTTCCCATCATATACGTTTTCTACAGTATAGGATTATTTATCGCTGTTTATATGACTTTAGTAATCTTAGATGTGAAAATAGGGAATGACTAAGAAGGGTTGCCTGTCAATATTCTTTTAACATTTGAATTGTTACTGCTTGGTGGAATAGGGTACCTTAAGCCCACTGAATATTTTCCAAGATTAACGTCAGTTGTATTTTGCATATACATGTATATAGTGTTGCTTGCCTAAGTTTGATTGTATTTCCTTACTGTAGAATTTTATATCAATAGACACTGCAGTATATGTTAGATGCTGCATTACAGTTCATATTTTCACGCTTCTTTCTTGTAACTATTTCGCAATATAAAATACGGTATATAGCTCGCATAGTAAAATGTATATGTTCTTGTTTAATTTTCTTATTTCATGTGTTGAAGGCCAGTTGTTATGTTCAGCCCTTGAAAGAACAGATAAGTATCTTCTTGTATTTTAATGTGAAAATTTATACTGTAGAGAAATCGGCGTTTCTCTGTCCAAGTTCCGGACCACAAAGTTTAAATAATTTTCTTGTTGATTTGGATAAGCTTAACAGACATATACTTACATTTAGACACACCTATTGAAATCTGGTATTTGTGCTGGTAATACAGCCAGTCATTTCGATTCGGTGTAAAATAGCGTGATGGTTCGGAGGGAAAGTACTCTCACTATTTTTAATGAAAGTATTAACAAGGTAACCGTAAAATTAAGTAAAAGAAAAGCTAAAAATTTTTATCCTGAAAACTTACTGTATTCCGGTAGTGGCTTCAGGATCGTCGTTCTCATACAGGTTTTTTTTTTTATCTGCTTATTTTTACTTTTGTTATTTTTCTATTTTGGTGCGGCGTCTCTTATGATGGCATTTCGTGATATCCGCTGCCTTGATCCACTAATTTCCCTCGGGAGGGATTAGCGCTCTTAATACCGTCCCCGGGAGCCACAGCTGCTGTCAGTGAGCCACCTGGGGGATAACTGACCATATGGGATAGTCTTCACCTCTCATCCCTTCTATCCCCTTATGCTCCCGTAAATCCTTTATTCCCCCACCCCTCCTCCTCCCCCCTCCACTACCTACTCTCTCTTTCCTTCCCTCTATCGTCTGACCATCCTGTAGCCTGTTGACCTGTCCGCTGTCATGATCGCTTGGTTGGTCCTCACAGATGGAGGGGGGGAAAAAGGTTTATTTAATATTTTTCGTTGTTTTTCTGCTAAACTTCCACCTTTTTCATGATTGTGGGTTTATGTGCGGCCGTGCTGGCGCGTGCACACATATCACACATATACACGCAATAATATAATATATATATATATATATATATATATGTGTGTGTGTGTATATATACCTATATATATATATATATATATATATATATATATATATATATATATATATATATATATACTCAGGAACACAATTACAAGAAATGAAAGAGAATTGGTCTTGAAAGACAGCAACGGGGAAAAGGGTTCAGCAAAACTAGTAATAATTTATTAACCTAGATTATTCACGTATTTACAAGTGAATCAGATTTGCAAATAAGAAAAAAAATTACAGTACAAAAATCAGTTTAATAGCAATCAAACGAGAGAGTTAAATAACATGGTTGTAGCAAAATCAATCAAGTAAATGACCAAACAGTAAACATTTAAATTGAAGTTAACAACACTTTAGCTACATCAAAGCAAAACAAATCAGACAGCATAAACAATAAATACGCAAAGCACCAAACAACAAAATAAGAAATGGTATAACAAACTTCATAAATAACACACCACATGAAATAATGAAGCAGCATAAATAATACTAAATCAAGGCAATAACAAGATAATATAATAGAATCTGAAGAATAATTAGATTTTAACTGATTAACTTCATGTAGTACAAAATCACCACAGACAATCTGCACAAAGATGTCGTGGCCGCCTCAAAGGTCGAGGAGGACCAACGAACACCATTCAACACTGACTGCTGCACGATCATCGAACCGCCCCATGACGGGGTCAAGGCAACAGGAAGACTGCTGTCAAATATTTATATGATAATGCATATATAAGTATGTGTATGTATTATCGTCTATAATAAGTTAAAACCTATAGATAAGCCGTTTAAATTGAATTCACTATACTTATAAAGTTATTCTTCTTGGCAGTAATTCCCAAACAGAATTTTATTTCAATGTATATAGATGCTGGAAGACTTACGGGTTCACTCATATTGATGGCTGAATGGAAAGGTTTACTGTCACCCATTCACGAAACGAGAAAGGTTTACGTTCAAATCGTTGTCAGAATAGTAGATGTGCTTATTCATAAACGGTATGATTCCCTTTATGAACACGTAACTTTTGGTCCTATGATCTTGTTGTAGCCTGGTGTAAAAGAGTAATTATGATGTTGTACATATTCGAATGGTTTCCAGATTAGTACCACATAATTAGAACTTCAATGACGGATAGCATATCTTGTTGTAAGGAATATTCTTCATCGATCTTTAGATTTCCAAATATCTCCTTGAACTAAGAATTTGACCCCTTAGTTTTGATAGATTCTAGGTAACTAGAAGCAAATAGTAAGTTATAAGTGTTCCGACCGTTGGACGTTCTTGTTGTTTGACCTTTGGGTTTATATGGACATATTAAAGTGTGCTAGTTCTATACATTTTTGCTGTTTTTAAATAATGAGTGGTTTTAGTAGAAATTCATTAAATATAAGATAGTGGGCAAGTAGTTTCCAGTATCCAAATAAGGATTTCCCTCATTGCTTTGTGAGTGGAGGGAGTTTTCAGATATCAGCTAAGATTATCTCTCCACAAAGTTGACGTGACGTTAGAAGCGGGAAAAGTCAGAACCTTCTCAGCTGTGTCTCCGCTTCTGACGTCACATCGAACAGAGTTCGTCGAGCAAAGTTCGTCCGTGTGGACGGGCGTTAAGCGTTGTCAACCATTGTTAGTTTTGCATCCTGTATTTTAGGATTAATTGCCGTAATAATATTACAGGCTTAATAATATATATATATATATATATATATATATATATACACACACACACACATATATATATATATATATATATATATACTATATATATATATATATATATATATATATATATATATATATGTGTGTGTATGTGTGTAATGTGCACAAGAATGAAAATTCATTGCATTCATATTTCGTAAATATAGCATTTTACTATTCTTTTGGAATTATTAATGAAGACGCATCCGTTGTATTTTCTAGACTCACTGAGATTAATGACGTTGAGTCATGCAAGTTTTGGAAACTTAACAGCATGTAGATTGTTGACGATTATGGTTTGTTGAAGGAACTATTGTCCTGGATTAATTTGCTGGTTGATTGGAAGTTCATTGGCTTTGCCCTTCAAGTTCTCCTCGTCGGTGTCTTGTTATGATAGTCTGGCACGGATGTCAGAGATCCCAGATGAGATGTAGAGGCTTACTTCCTCCGCCAAGGACGTTAGGTTTTGTTTGGATTGTTTGTTCGTTGGTTAACATCGTCTTTCAGCTCTTACTCAAACAGTTACGAGTTGCCTTTTTATCTTTGAGTCCTGCTTTTTACGAAAATATGACGGGCAACACGCAATTAGATTTCGGGGGAGGTAAGAATGTAAGTTTAGGGAGAAAGGACCTTTTGTAGGGTTATATTAGCGTGCTTCGTTTCGGAGGACTCTTACTGTCTCCGAAATCTTTCTTGGAGAAAGTTTTTGTATCTCTGCTCTGTGCCAGATGGTACGATATGCAAGGTTACTGATATCCATATGTAGTGTTCAAAGCAAGGAAAATATGATGCCACCCTTATGCGAAGGCCAACAGGATGGCACAGCAGTGTATTTATCTACCCCTGGCCAACTGCTTACAGAGAAAGAAGGGAAACGTCAAGCTTGACCTCAACTCAAAGAGCAGTGTACCAGAAATCGGGAAAAACTGAATGTATTTGTGGCAAATGGTAAAGTTAGTTCACTTCTGCAGTTAGCAACAGTATTTTTCACTTTAAAGATTTCACTTTTAGTGTGTTCGGTTAAGAGTCTGATGCCTTGGAACATGCCTCTCGAATATCATTGACAGTTTGTAATAAAGACCTAAATGCACCTTCAAGGCTTTCTTTATTCAGTAAGATCCCGCTACAGAGAATTAAAGCAGTCAACAGAGTAGGATACACTGGGAACATCAAAAGTAAACAAATACAACACAAACAACAGAAAGAAAATAACCATTCGCTAACGACAAACACAAAGCAGCTAAACATTCAAACAGGTAATTTTGACAAATGCCAATTTACCACATTCACCCCGGCTTTAATAACATTGTTATACCCTATAAAATATAAATATTGTATATAAATATCATAAAATATGAATACTGTATATAAACATCATTTAAAACACAATTATAGTACTCTATTACAAGGAAAATTAATTGTAGGTCAAACGATCTACAGGACGATGTATGCGTTGTGAACGTTTAGGGGCAACTGACAACTTATCATTATTAGAAGTTGTAACATTATCACTGATAGACTGCTCAAGATCCTGCGTTTTAGAAGCATCGCTTTTATTGACAGTTTCAACCTCATCCTCAGGTAAATTGATATCAGTGTTTTCAGCAAGCTGTGTCTCGCCGCTCTCCGGTATTGATGGCACAACGCAAGGATATCGTGCTAAATCACTGATAGCCACAGTATCTTCACGTCCGTTTGCGTATGAAGGGCTGGTTTCTAGTAGTTCAACTTCCTCAGCGAGAGGAACTTCCTTTCTACGCACTTGCCTTCCCAGAAGAACGGTTCCCGATTCGCGCAACCATATGTGGGAAGACTCATTCTCGAGGAGGTCTTTCGCTGAAAGATGAACATTCTCTCATGAGGGGTCTCATGCATCATCAAGAACCGTTTCCCAAGCTTTTGGCGGGAAATCACGAGGATTCAAGGCAAGTATCACGGACTAACATACGGTCCCAACATGACCTGTTGGATGATTGTGCGTACAACGACTTGTTGCGACGCCATGTTTAAGGAAGAACGATTTCAGTTCAGAGGACATAAAGGATGTTCCTCTATCGGACTGCACGTAGTTGGACGGACCAAAATTCGAGAGCAGCTTAGTGAGACAAGAAATAATGGTAGTGGCATGCAGGGTTTCATGGCTCGTATCAGTTGAACCGGTGGGGCACGATAAAAACTAGGTTTTGCACCTGCTGCAGGTTGGACAAGACGATATTGCCCTTTTGATCCCCTCCAAAGAATAGGGAAAATTACGAACTCTGATGAAATGCATAAACCAAGTAACTCCTGGATGACGGAGAGACTTGCAGTTGAAATAATCGTTGGGTATGAATAGCCGAGCACAAGTTTCGCGATAAAGCATTGGCTGCAGCATTCAACCTACCAGGCCGATGCTGGACATCAAATGAATAGGGCAGCAGTTCTACTTTCACCGCAGAATCTTTTATTTTTTATATTTTCCCTTTATGCTTGCCATCGAACGTGAAAGAAACAGACTTTTGATCTGTTACCAGAGGTGGCAGAAGTAGGTTTTGATTTACTTAAGCATACCTTAGTAAAGTATCCAAGTTTATTGCATTTTCGACAAGTAACTTCCTTTGCAGGGCACTTTTTTTCTAGAATGGCGCCTGTATCCACAGAAGAAACATTTCTCTTGTATGGCCAAAGCAACTAGATCATCTGCAGCATCGGACCTCTCAGCTTTTTCACTAGTAGGGGCACGATCATCATATTTTGAGATATATTTGACGGCGGCTGTATGAATACATTCGTCGAAAGGGATTCTATAAGACTGCGTATCCTTGAAGGCGATCTCCAGTGGTCTGGCTTGGTTAGCAGCAGCAGCAGATAACATAGGCGTTTTATTTTCAAGTAATCTCGTACGAATATGTTGAGAGGAAATCTCAGCAATATGGGCATCTCGAATACTTTCATCCCTATATATCTCTGAAGAAACTTCCTTGAAATTGCAGTCAACGCTAAGTTTGTGTAGCGCAGGTAGATATACTCATCTATTGTTTCTCCCGACATCTGTCGACGAGTGGCAAGACGATGCCGAGAAACTATTTCGTTGGCAGGATGTATAAACAAATACAACACAAACAACAGAAAGAAAACAACCATTCGTTAATGACAGACACATTGGAGTTAAACATTCAAATAGGTTATTATGACAAATGCCAGTTTACCACACAGTACATTAAAGTCACGATGATTTTTTTATTTTTATATATTTATTTATGTATCTTTATTTATTCATTTATTATTATTATTATTATTATTATTATTATTATTATTATTATTATTATTATTATTATTATTATTATTATTATCATCATCTGGAAGGGTCCCTCTTTTAGGGCAGTGCTATTAAAAACAATTGCTGTTTCAACGACATTTAACTTGTAGAGAGTCTTTAGTATTATTATTATTATTATTATTATTATTATTATTATTATTATTATTATTATTATTTATTTATTTATTTTTTGGTCTATCACAGTCCTCCAATTCGACTGGGTGGTATTTTTAGTGTGGGGTTCCGGGTTGCATCCTGCCTCCTTAAGAGTACATCACTTTTCTTACTATGTGCTCCGTTTCTAGGATCACACTCTTCTGCATGAGTCCTGGAGCTACTTCAGCCTCTAACTTTTCTAGATTCCTTTTCAGGGATCTTGGGATCGTGCCTAGTGTTCCTATGATTATGGCTACAATTTCCACTGGCATATCCCATATCCTTATTATTTCTATTTTCAGGTCTTGATACTTATCCATTTTTTCCCTCTCTTTCTCTTCAACTCTGGTGCCCCATGGTATTGATTTTGTCGATTAACGTCACGTCTGGTCTATTTGCACGTATCAGCCTATCTGTTCTGATACCATAGTCCCAAAGGATCTTTGCCTGATCGTTTTCTATCACTCCTTCAGGTTGGTGCTCGTACCACTTATTACTGCAAGGTAGATGGTGTTTCTTGCACAGGCTCCAGTGGAGGGCTTTTGCCACTGAATCATGCCTCTTTTTGTACAGGTTCTGTGCAAGTGCCGGACATTCGCTTGCTATGTGGTTTATGGTTTCATTTTTCTTATTGCACTTCCTACATATGGGAGAGATGTCATTTCCATCCATCGTTCTTTGAACATATTATTATTATTATTATTATTATTATTATTATTATTATTATTATTATTATTATTATTATTAGGGGGAAATCGTCACAAAAATCTCGAAAATGTTTCCACTAACTTTTAAAGCTTGAGTAGATTGTCCATATGATAAAAAAGATAAACCTTGTAAGATTTTATTTCGTGTATCAGGCGGTAAAAGAGAGGTGTGTGAAATACAATAATACGATATTAAAGCCAGTAAGCCTAATAATGTTTATGGCTTTCGAGGCTTGTTTGGTTTAGATAGTGTTCTGTCGCAGTGCTGACTTAGAATGGTATTAAGTAGGCTATTATGGGGAACGTTTATTCCTGGGAAGCATTATAGGTACTGTAGGGAATTATATTGCCGGTTATTGTGTGTGTGTGTGTGTGTGTGTGTAAAAGAGAGAGAGAATCTAAGGTTAATGTATATACGTATATACATATAGATAGATAGATAGATAGCTAGATATATATACGTGAACGCATATTCGTACACATGCATTTACATATATATAATATATATATTATATATATATATAATTATATTAATATATATATATATATATATATCATATATATATATTATATATTTTATATGTATATATAATATATATATATATATGTATATATGTATATTGATATATAGATATGTATATATATATATATTTATGATATATATATTATATATATATATATATATATATATATATGACCGGTAAAAATGTTTTGTTACAACAGAATTCCATTTAATAAAAGGAGCCCATAATAACACCAAAATATAGAGAGAAAAGTACTATATTTCAGAGACTGCTCTCTCTCTTCAGGTATATGAATGATAAAAAGTTTACAGAAAAGGTGGTATTTATACCAAAAGATCCATCCACAGGTAAGCCAATTTAGGTCACCCCGCTGATAATCTTCCTTTAATCTTCTTAAGCGTTGGTTGAATGAAAACCTTGTCGATCACATGGGATTCAGATGTGATCGACAAGGTTTTCATTCAACCCACGCTTAAGAAGATTAAAGGAAGATTATCAGCGGGGTGACCTAAATTGGCTTACCTGTGGATGGATCTCTTGGTATAAATACCACCTTTTCTGTAAACTTTTCTCATTCATATACCTGAAGAGAGAGACAGCAGTCTCTGAAATATAGTACTTTTCTCTCTATATTTTGGTGTTTTTATGGGCTCCTTTTATTATATTATATATATATATATATATATATATATATATATATGTGTGTGTGTGTGTGTGTGTGTCGTGTGTGTGTGTGTGTGTGTGTCGTGTGTGTGTGTGTTGTGTTGTTGTGTGATAAAATAAAAAAGATTATAATAATTTTAATTTTCACGTGATTTGTTTGTTACGTATCACCACATTTGAAAGAATGCAACATGGTGTAGATCCTAATCGGTTTCAGCTATATTTCCAAGCCATTGACGAGACATTCTGGTACGTCTTTCCGGTCGTCAGTAACTTGGGAAGAAAGCTGATACCGGTCAGGACGAATGTTCTCTCTTTCATTTTTCGACCTGTGGTGACGTGTAATTATATATTATATATATATATATATATATATATATATATATATATATATATATATATATATATATATTATATATATATATATATATATAAAGGTTTTTGCCACGAAGGAAAAATGAAAAGCGAGATAGCCAAGCACTTTCTGTCTAGTGCGACCCTTTACTCAGGCACAACTGATGGTACAGAGGAAAAACATAGTCAAAGTAGGCTTAATATTCAAACTGACATTACAAGATTAGCAATAAGGTCGATTTCACTCTACAGAAACAAGGAAACACCTGAGGGCAGGATAAGCGAATTTTTAGGCAGCCACACCTTGGAGGATCACACACGTGTTCAACAGATGATTCATCCAGAAAACAATACATTTTGAAAAAAAAGGAGGCATATACAACTTATTACCATGAAATTTACAAAAATGTTCCCCCCCTAAAAGAGAGAGAGAGAGAGATAATATACAAAAACAAAAAAAAATCTGGGGAAGTGATTTACCTGTAAATCCGATGTAAGATTAATACAACACAAACGGTCAGTTAGGTATGGACAACAGAACTCGGCTATTTTCAACCATATAAATGAACATAACCATAGAATAAACTGGAATTTGTCACATGTAATCTATAGCAGCAACTGCCGGTACAAGAGTCAAATGATGGAATCGGCCTTAATAAAAGAGAGGCAGGTAATGGACATCTCAAAAGGAGCATGGGATTCAGATACGATCGACAAGGTTTTCATCAAACCAACACTTAAGAAGATTAAAGGAAGATTATCAGCGGGGGTGACCTAAATTGGCTTGCCTGTGGATGGATCTCTTTGTATAAATACCACCTTTTCTGTAAACTTTTCTCATTCATCTACCTGAAGAGGGAGACAGCAGTCTCTGAAATATAGTACTTTTTTCTCTATATTTTGGTGTTTTTATGGGCTTCTTTTATTATATATATATATATATATATATATATATATATATATATATATATATATATATACACACACACACATACACACATACATAAGGTACGTGTAAACAAATTTCACAAGATGTGAAGAACAAAATGAAGCACGTATATAATAATTGTAGATAGTGAAGTTAAACGAAGAGCAGTAGGAAATGAGAGTAAATATTTGGACAAACGTACTAACAAAGTTGAAGCCATGTATTCAAGGAGTGTTATTGATGTTAGGATAGGTCATAAGGTTAATTGTGAAACATGGGAGAAAAAAAGATAGAAAATGCTTGTCAAAAGAAGGGATTAGTTTAAGAAACACGGGAGAAAAGAAAAAGATAGAAAATGCTTGTCAAAAGAAGGGATTAGTTTAATAATAAGACTAGAAGAAGATACATTGTTGCCCCTCACTTTTCTGTAGGGTCATGGACAAGCGGTATGGGGGGAATAATTTGATTGATATACCATAAACCGAAGATTATTTGATTTGCCCATGAATGAATTCGTTTTTGGAATAGAATCAGTGCTAAGAAATTTATTTTAGTTGACAGTGAAGTCTAGTAACTAGACTTGTTTCGCAGAATATGGAAAGAATCAACGCCTGTTGACTGGTAATCGAAAGTCATAGCAAAATACAAAGGAATGTACCCGTAGGGGTTAGTGCTGTCAGTGCACCTAACGCGGTGCACTGTAGGCATTGCTTAAGGTTCTTTGTAGCGTCCCTTCGGCCCCTAGCTGCTACCTCCTCCATTCCTTTTTTCTGTACCTCCGTTCATATTCTCTTTCTTCCATCTGACTTTCCACCTTCTCTAACAATTGTTTCACAATGCAACCGTGAGGTTTTCCTTCTGTTATGCCTTTCAGACCTTCTTACTGTCCATTTCCTTTTCAGCACTGAATGACCTCGTCGTTCCCAGCGCTTGGCCTTTGGCCATAAATTCTATAATCCACAAAGGAATGTAATCTGACTGACTATGGTAACCATCATGGTCTTTGACCTTGGTGACTATATGGGCTTCTTCACACTGCATCTGATGTGATGGAATTATTCATTATGCTTATTCTTAAAAGGATCAAGAAATTGTTAAGATACTTGGCGAAGAAAGGATTTGCGCAGGTCAAATATTTGTGTTAAGGGAAAGTGTGCAGCGGTGTCTGCCTTAGAAAAATCTCTTTCTGATGGTTTGCGTAAATTATGAGAAAGTATTTCACGGCGTTCACGAACCAGTATTGTGGGAGCTCCTGCGCCAGTGGCATTCCCTTTGAATTTGTAAAGCTAGTTGGAATTATCTGTGAACGAAGTAGTTGTAGAGTTGTTGTTGATGTAGTCTTTTAAAGTGACTCTGCAGCAAATAGTTGGGTGCTATAAGGGAGTGCTTTTCACTTTAGTTGTTTGCCCTTGTTATGAATATATATATATATATATATATATATATATATATATATATATATATATATATATATGTGTGTGTGTGTGTGCGTGCGCGCGTGTGTTTATGTGTGTGTGTGTGTGTAAAGGTCAGAAATGAAAGAAGCTCGCTTAATAAGTGCATCGTATATCGAGAAAAACAAGTAATAAAGTAATGAGATCAGACTATGCGCCAAGGGATAAAATAACCTTAGTTGTAGAAAGGATTAAATAAAGTTCGATTATTAAATTTTTTAGGAACGATGATATCCATACACCCTCTCTTTATTGAAATTTATTGAAAGACTAAAAAAAAGACCTTTCAGACAATGGATATCAAATACGCTGAAATAACATATGAAAATAATATGATGCACAAATATATTAGTGCACGGATATAAATCGTGGTATAGGTAACAATCAAACTATATTTGTTTTAAAAGGTTTTGTTGATTTGAACAAAATAATTGGAGTAGGATGGGAGGATACAGATAGAAAAGATACTATAAAAGAAATTAAGGAAGTTCTATGTGTAAATGAGATAGATGATGAAAGGAAGGGGCTATGGATGGCTATGGCATGTCCTACCCACCACCCCTAGGTAGCGTCAGCTGGGCTCTTGTGGGCACCCGGGTTGTAAACCTCAGACCCACTTGGATGTGAACTATGAGAAGAGATACAGAAGGTAGTGGAGATTTGCGGAAGCCAAAGCACAGGAACGATGCGAATGAACACATTTCACAGAGGCCCTTGACGTCACTCGGCGTTAGAGGTAGTACAAGTATATACGTATATATTGTATATTGTAATGTATATATGTAAGTATGCATTGGATTCATCAGCCTTAACAGAGAGAGAGAGAGAGAGAGAGAGAGAGAGATGGAGGGTGGTGGTTACACCGTTCATTTTTATTCTGGTAAGGAAGGGAGGGAGTGGGCGTGTCGATCCATCATCTGCTCGATGAGTTCTACCCGCATTGCCATCTGATACCCTTGATAACCGTGGCAACATTGTTTGCTTTCGTTGTGGGGCTACTTATTTGAGTAAATAGTCTACCGCATCTACCCATTCTTGTTCTATATATTTTCCTGATAGTGAGTAAATGAAACGTTGTTCTATTTATTTTTCGAATTTTTTGCTCATTGAGATATTCGTTTTTCTTACCTCTCTTTATCCATGTAATTTGTGGAATGACATGGATAATATTTTCTTCGTTTTCGTTTGCAATTACTTTTCGTGGGGTTGCTTTACTATTTATTCTCATTACATCATGTTGTCATATTCTATAGTTTTTTGTTTTGTGTGTGTCGTTTTAATTGATGCTTTTAGTTTTCTGTTAAAAGAAATCTATTGAGATGGCTACTTGTCTGTCCGTCCTCACATCTTAAAAACTACTGAGGATCGAGGGCTGCAAATTGGTATGTTGATCATCCACAATCCAATCATCAAATGTTCCGAATTGCAGCCCTGTAGCCTCAGTAGTTTTTTTTTTTTAATTAAAGGTTAGATTTAACCATGATAGCGGTGCAAACAACATAGGCCACCACCGGACCGTGGCTGAGAGTTTCGTACATCATTATACTTGTTTGTTCTTTTTCCGTATGATTTACTAGGATGAGATAGTAGTTACTTCCACATATCAAGTTGCAGCGAATCAAAACGTGGAGGGAACGGAGGCATTTCGGTTATTCACAGAGATACATAATTATATGTCTGCACTGAGACAGCCCAACTACGTCTTTCCCAAATTTTGAATAAGAATACATCGTCTTCATAGGGTTGAATTAATCATGGTGGTGATGTACTGTAAACTGAGACGGGTTGTGCCTTTCAAACCTCGGACGCGAACATTTCAAGTACTAGCAAGCACTCACAGATATTGAAGTTAAAGTAAAAACATTTTTCTTTCAATATATAGTTCTTCAGCTTGACTCGCGAGGTTTCATTAATTATAGAATAAAGAAATGTGCGCCATGTTCTAAAGGATATGAGCTAATTGCTTTATCCTCACGGTATTCCCGCTGAAGCATATTTTTACTGGTCCCTAAAGCAATTTACCGATGGGGAAAAGTACCGCAGGGTTGATTTTATCAAAGTTAACTCGCAGTAGGTTTGCCTCATCGCTACAAAGGTAATTTTACAGCGCCTCTGTTATAGCTTTTCAGTCTGCAGCTTTTCACTGCACCCACTGCAGTTGAGGTGATTGATTCTCCAGCACCGGATGTGCAAAGTGCTCTTGAGATTTTTCTGTAAGTCCCCCACAAGAGCTCTCTCTCTCTCTCTCTCTCTCTCTCTCAGCGCGGAGAGTGTGTTCGTTATTGTTATTTTGTTCACTTGATCTTAGATTTTAAATTCCTCATCACTAAGACTGTCCAGAGATTTTACTCTGCCTCGTTTCCTATGGAACTCACGCTTTGCTTGTGATCCCCTAATCAAATAATTTTGATCTTAAATTGCTGTAATTTCTAGTGCATATAACCTAGTTTTACATATTTGTTTTTGTAATTTTAAGTGGGAAACAGCGATATGATTCTGGATGGTGTAAATCATGCGGTTTAAGCTTGCATGTATTTAGTCAAGCTGCGAGATTACTGTAGATTGGACGGCGTATGTGCCCTAATTAAAATCTCTCTCTCTCTCTCTCTCTCTCTCTCTCTCTCTCTCTCTCTCTCTCTCTCTCTCTCTCTCTCTCTCTCTCATGTATTTCTTCAGCTGCTGGAAATATTGCCCGTAGATAGAAGTAAGAGTAATAGAAATTATTTTAATTTGCTGTGAGTCGGTTACATGTTGTACAGCATCTTGCGCTTTATTATTATCTATGTGCTTTTGTATTTGGATGTACGTGTTAATTTAGGTAACACTAATTGGCCGTTTCCTTTCACGGTATTAGAGGAGTTCCAGTTGCGTAACTCCTATTAATCTTGTTTGCCCGTGGGATGGCTTTTGATGTACAGAGGATTATATTTTATATGAAGGTGAGCATGTTGCTTCATAATTTGATAGATGTAATTTCAGTGTGATTATTATCATTGGTGTTACTATGATGATGATGATTATTATTATTATTTTCTCTTTTGTTAGTTTGATTGTAAAATTAATTGTATTTTTACTGTTTATCGCCCTATTTATTATAAGGAATTTTCAAAGAAATGATCAAAGGTTAAGAAAGGATTTGAAATTCAGTATAAAATCCATTTATATATATATATATATATATATATATATATTATATGTATGTATATATATACGTATATATATTTCACCGCTCTGGCTTGGATATGAATTCAAGTATCATTTCCAGAACATTATTGATTTCTATATATAATGTTTCTTGTGCACCTTTGAAATCACTGACATGTAAAAAAACCATAGACTGAGAATGGAATGGAATTTGAAAGTATTTAAAGGTCTAATCCTTATGCTGACAGTTGTAAATGGCATATGTGATGACTTACTCCAAGAGTTTGAGTCCTAACATTGTAATAGTGTTTCACCTTTATACTCCTGTCAGGTGTCATTATTGTCGGTGACATTCAAAGATTTCTAAACATTATTTCTTAAGACAACGCGGATAACTGGGTCGGGAAGACCATTTGCCACTTTCGATTTAGTTTTTGTCCGCCTCTTGTTTTAGCTCTCCATGTCATGACAGATCAAAGGAGGTGCAGGAATGGGATTTGCATTGACTATGTTGTCGACGGAGGGATGGCTGATGAATAAACATGATTTCCTAGGTGTATTTCATCGAATTTCTCTAGCCATTTACTGATATGTTTCTTCAAGACTATATCTCGGGAGAAAGTTTACTCCTTCTGCTTATATTCATTTTCTGAATGAAATTGACATTGCACATGTCACGAATCAGAGATCTCCGTCCTCTTGGGTAATCCTATCTATCTAGCCATCTATGTCTGTTCTACATTCAGCTGTTTCCCTTTCAACATTCTCCAAAGCCAACCAGGCACAGATTTAGACTTTCCCAAAGATACCCTCACTCACAGTCTTTTCCATTCCTAGATCGTATGCACTCACTGTCACAAAGTTTTGTGTGTGTGTGTGTGTGTGTATGTATGTATGTGTAGCACTCAATGTTGTTTATACAATCGTTGGACAAATACTTTTGCACATTCTCGCTTATCCCGAACACTACCTGCACCTTTCGGCTGCCCCAGACAATCACTCTTTCTACTTTCCATCCTTGCACAGCCTGTCCTTTCACTGCGTGCCGAAACATCCAGCTTTCTCGTAGACAAATCAGCTATCAAGCATCTCTTCCGCTTTACATCCTTACAGATGCAACCATGAAGAATTTTTTTTTTTTTTTTTTTTTTTTTTTTTTTTTTGTGTGTGTGTTTGTGTGTTATTTTATATCAGTACTAGATATGTGGCTACCAATCCCATACCTCCGTCATCCTGTGACTTCACGCACGAGTAATATTATCTATAATAATATAATAGTATAATAATATAAATATCTAGGTTTTGGCTGAAGTATACGTAAATTTCATACATTTTAGCCAAAAGGAAAACTTTATTTTTTTCCATTATGGCGAAAATTTATTCATTTTCGCTGTGGTGTATTTAACCACGCCAAACCACTCATGCATTCAGTAGCATTAATTTAAATGGAGTACCCTACCATACCGTCAACTTCTCAGTAATATTCAACATATTGTCCCTAAAGTCACAGGCAAGACAAGAGAATAGTCGTAGGAGCTTTATGATCTTGCACCGTTTTGGGAGGAAAAAACTGGAAACGTAGGATGTCAGCCATAAGATTATTAACGCAGAGGCATGTAAACTCATCCTGCTACTTATAGTTACTATGTGAGGGATAGATGAAGATGTGTAAGATTCAATCATTACTTCATTAGTCCTCGGATGATTCAGTTACGGACAATTTTCAGCTGCGACCCTGTTAAGTCAACCTTCTCATGACCATGGATATGTCCCAGGTAATGATGGCTTTCCCTCTCCTCTCAGTGCCATAGATTCCATGCTTACCTTTATGGCAGGGAATGGAGTGTTGCAGGCTCTCCCTTCAATATCAAGTGTGGGGTTGGATGGGTGATTCACATATCCCTCGTCCATGACCCTTAAGGGGAGCTTGAAGGGGAGGCTTCATCAACGGACGAAAATCAATGCCCTAGATATTTTCCCCAGGTACTTTGCCTTCATTTTCATAGTTTTTCCCTTTTGAATTGTAGGGAGATATTTTACACAGTGGACCGGACGTGTCTTCTCTTCTTTAATAGGGTTTGTAACCTGTTTTGTCTTTATGTAGATATTGGGCGATTTTAATATATGAAACTAAAATGATATCTTCAGAGTGAATGTCAAGTTAAAATTAGGCAAATAAAATTTTTCCTTGTAAAGAGGCATTTTGATTAAGTATAGGAATATATCGGTTGGAAATCCACTCCTTAATGTGCGCGAAAACCCGGTCAAGCCGATAGTGAATAGTGTAAGCCCAGTGAGGTTAATCAGATTTATTTTGTAACAATTATTCATTCCTTTACTAGAGTATCCTTCAGTGTCGTTTCTAGGTTTTTCGTTAATCTTTCATTTGTTGCTTTTACATGATTCACTTTGTTCTAATGATGATGCTGATCTTTACTCACACAAAAGCGTCAGGCATATTATGGAGCCCTCAAGGCTTCTCGGGAACTTAAAAGGAGGTAGGGACTCGGAATTCCTCTTATCCCATAGTCTGGTTATCTTTTTGTCACACTTTAAACACGTCGTTAATTTTCATTGCTAAATGATGCATAAATGATGCAAGCTTCCATCAGTCAGTAAGCTCCGTTTTCATGTAAATTGCTTTCAGTAGGGCCTGTGCTTCTAGCACAAGTTGCCTATCACATTCCTTAGTGTCGTATAATAACAGGTGCTTCCGTCTTCCCCCTTTTCCAGGTATATTCATTAACGCACTTCAGCCACTTTCGCCTCTTTCCCCCTTGAATTCAGAATAGACACTTGGATGGCAGACCCTCGTTGAGAGAGAGAGAGAGAGAGAGAGAGAGAGAGAGAGAGAGAGAGAGAGAGAGAGAGAGAGAGAGAGATGTAATTGCAGTTTCCGCAACGTCTTTGACTAATAGATTAGTAATTATTAGTACAAGGGCTGCGTTTCTCAGGAACTGATTCGCATTCCATGCTGTCTTTTTCTTCCATCTTTGTTGCTTAAACTCTTTAGGATTTAATTCTTTTTTGTAGCTGTAGCTGTTAAATAACGCCATGTTCATTTGCTTTGCTTTCCTCTATTTATTTCGAAACTGCGGTTTATGTATTTTTGCTGCTGCTTTTGTCGTCTTAATTTTCTTTCGAAATTGAATACTCTTCTCTTGGTTCGGTTGTTGCTTGTTTGTATAGGGTAGTCCGGTTTTTAAAACTTAATGAAAATGTTAATGGTTTTCTTGACTGTTTAAAAGTACGCATATGATGATGAACTAGTAATGTGTGAAAAATATCCAAATCTCGATCTCCCCCGCTCATTATCTCTTCTACATATCGAAATTCTGTAATTTCGTGTAAGGGATCATTTCTCACCCTATCCTGCAATCTGACTCCTGTTATTCTTATGAAATCTTTATTCTCAGATGAGCTAAATCATTTAAATTTAGTTTCGTTGTTTTACTATGATTCTTGTCCGTATAGCGAGACTTATCGTGCTTTCAAGTGTTTAATTTGCCTTTTATAATACTGCACTGAATTCAAACTCAAGCGAACCTTTATTGGATATTGCTTCATAATATTTGGAATACTCTGGCCCATTAATCCTTTCTCCACGTAATTGTTATTTCGTGTCTTTTGTGCACAATTTGCCCTCGTTGCTGTTTTATTTCTCTTAGCTCCGTCTCTCGAGATATTCACTTGCCAAGGCTCCTTCAAAATTAACTTCGTTAACGTCGTTAGCTTTATGTAATTAAAAGGAGCTCCTTTATGTCATTAAAAGGAGCTCCTTGGTAACGCAAGACCTTCTGGAAAAAAAAAAGCGCTTAGAGATTTTGCAATTCCATACACTAGCACAATATGGCTCAGCACAAATAATTGATCTAAGCAACTACTGCCGTTACTAAATCCAGCTTGTTCATATCTGAAAGCTTCATTAATTTGTTTCTCCAACCTATTGGAAAAGAGCATATTGTATAGCACTTCTATAGTTTAGTTAACTAACATTTATAGATAAGTCAGATTTCTACGGTATCTGCTATGAATTCTAATTCCCAGTCATCAGGCTTCGGGACATTATTCCATGTATTTGCAAAACAACATAATATTGTTAGGTAAAGTGATCTTCAGCAGTTATTCCGTCATAGCTTTCCATTCGTCAACGTCTTCATTACCGATTCCACTACAAAAATCGTGATTTCATTCATTATGGCGTTCAGGTCTTCTCATTTTCTGGTATATTGACCTATCCCTACATCTGACTAGCATTTTCATCTTTATTTTCATCCATGGATCTTTCATTCCATGTTTACCTTAATACCAAATGCACACCATAAATACATGGTTTTGTCAGCATCATATATTTCTTTTGATGTTTTGAGTGTAATTTCTCTCCAAACTATATTGAAGAGTATATTCAGAGATAAGGACAGATGGAATTTACTGAAGGATATGGCACAAAATCATAGAAATTGTCTGACCAGTTTGAAACTCAAAGTATAAGGTGTTGACAATTATTCATACTAAAAGTAATGTTATAATAATTAATGGAAGCACGAACTGTGGCAGAGAGGGTGGTAAGAAATGTTGATTGATTAATGAACATTTAAAAAAAAAAAAGGCCAAGCTCTGGGCCACTACGGAAGACGTTAATAATTTGGTATTAACACTGACATCTACTTAAAATTAAATGTTAGAAGGTAGCCTAATAAAATGTAGAAATTTGTGTTATATAGGAGAGAGAATAGGTGAATGGAATACGTAAATTCAATGCGGAAAAGGAAAATGTGAAAGATATTGAAATGTTTTTTCATAGAAATATAATATTTTACCTAGGAAAGGGGAACTTGAAATGCTAAGAAGTACAGAAATGTGAAAATGTGGCAAGATTTCTAGCGTAGTTGGAAAGATGAATCTTGATGTATTTAATTGATCTGGTAATGTAGGATGAATATATGATATATACGAGTGTACAACAATGAAATTCTTCAGGAACAGGTGGGGGGGGGGGGGGGGGGGGGGGGGGGGGGGGGGGGTCGAAGACAGAAGATTTGCTGAATACCCAGACTGGCGGAAGGTTAAATGGAATTAGTCGAAGAAAATGAGACTGAGCGAGACAGGATTGAGTATTACGTGAATTTTCTGTGGAAGGGCAGTCCTTGGAAGGTGATTTTCCTGGATTCCATCCACATCACAACATTTAGCGTCTAAACTTAGAAACGACTGTCACGATCTTCTTTGAAGATAGGGATTGGATTGCGTTTTTTTTTTTTTTTTTTTTTTTAATAAAGAATGAGAGAGACCATGACGTGGTTTGAATGAAGGAATGTAGCACCAAATGCATCTATTGTCTTTTACACGCAGTCTATTGAAAGGGAAAGCGACGTGTGTATTCAAACATTTGTACCTTGTCATTTTCGAATGTAAATTATTATTTTTTTTTTCGTGTATCGTGCGTCTGTATAGCATGTGCATCTCCGGTAAGAGCATGCTCACGTAAAATGAATAGAATTCTTCTGAATGGATACTGATCATTTGAAGGAAGTTCTGTTCTTATAACGAAGGGAAATAGCAGCAAAGGAAAGCGCTCGTACACACATTCAATTTATTTGATGAGAATGATCAAGCGAGTATGCATGAAAAGAAATGAAGTTTCCCGCCAGTATTTAATGACGGACGATCCACGTGAGTCGGGAATGTTAATCTCAAAGATCGACTTAATCAAGTAAAGTTCACGGAACCCGGTCTTCTCAAGCCTTTGTGAATATTCATATGCTTGGGTCCTGTTAATTACTGTTGCTGCTGCCATGATCTGGCCTCGGAACGAATATACAATCCTTAAACAATTTGAGGCCTCCTGGTTTGTGTTGTAATTGGTACTTGAAACTGAGAGTATGCATCATTTGAGATTTACCTCATCTCTCTCTCTCTCCTCCTCTCTCTCTCTCTCTCTCTCTCTCTCTCCTCTCTCTCTCGATATATATATATATATATATATATAATATATATATATATATATATATATATAATATAGTATGCTTAAAGTTGCGTGTGGTTGCGTGCATGTGCACTCGCGTGAGTTTACTTGTCTGTATATCGTAGGTTATATTATTTTATGTATTATCTTGACCCACGGAGGTAACATAATACGGGTTACATTCCGGAAATGGGGTTTCCGTCATTACTTTTTTCGTCGTTCTTGCAGCTTAAGCATTTCCTCGCTCTTACGTACCGTAGCTTTGTCAAACACGACCTTTGGACGTGAGGTGTTTGCAGTCTGACGCAAATGCAGGAGCATACTTTGATTTACTTTTGCCTGAGTGTGGAAAGACATTCTCTCTCTCTCTCTCTCTCTCTCTCTCTCTCTCTTCTCTCGTCTCTCTCTCTGTCTCTCATCTCTCTCCTTTCCTTCAATTTCTCAAAAATACTCGTCTGAAGTAGCCTTTTTTCAGTGAAATTTGTTTTTGTCTTAGTCCCTTTTTTAATTTTCCTTTTAACCTAATTTCCAAAATGTTTCCTTCTAGACGCGGCCATTAAACGACAATTTACCTTGTTATCAGACGCTAGTGGTGGTATTCGGGCAACGATATTTTTTTTAGATAATATCTGTGAATAAAGCTACTATATTTATTATTCACCGTTTATAGGAATAGATTTGTGCTATCCATCCCGTATCATGGATATTTGTTATAATAAAGCTATTATGACCTATGACAAATCGGAAAGAAAAAAAGAAGTGCCCCCAAACACCCTTTGCTTGCCACATTTTATTGGATTTGAAGCTGTAAAACTTTTTAAAAATTGTTTGATACAAATGTATCTTTCACATACAATAACGTAAGAAAACATGCTTATAAAAAATAACCCCCTTAAAAGATAGTAATATTGTATACAAAATTCCATTTGTAGATTGTGATGATTTATTTTACTTAGGTCTGACCAGTAAAGAATTGAACACCGGATTAAAACAATACAAATACTCAGTAAGAACAGGTCAGACAAATAATGCTTTATTTTTACATTTGAGTGAAAACTCCCACAGAATACATTAGACGCAAAGTCAAATATTGTCACGTTGTAACGAAACTATTTCAAAGAACTTGTGAGAATCTGTTTTGATTGTGTTAACCTGGGTGAATAATTTTAATGTATGTCAAGGATTATTTTCTTGTGACCCGGTCATAAAACATATGTGCCAGAAGGAATTGAAAGATAGAATAAAGAGGATTACCAATAAGTAGATTTCGGTTTTAATCTGTTGACCGCTCTCTGACCTCCCGACCTTTTTGTATTCCCATATGACTTGTACCACCATTTATATAGGCCCTTGCTTCTGTATATCACATTACGGGCTGCTCCAGGAGCAAGAGTCCGTGCCAGCAGAAGGCTGGCTTAATCTTAAACAACCTGTCTTGGCAATAAGACGAAAGTACTTAGCATCTCCAGTGTTTCAATAATTTTTCTTCGTTGCTGTAACTTTTTCATATATATATCTTATATATATATATTATATATATATATATATATATATATCACATATTTTACATATACACATATTTTATATTCTTTTTAAATATTCACATTTTTGTATGTTGCGCTTTTGGGATCTTCATGAAATCTTTCGCTTAAAAAATTGTAAACCCATGTAATGTGGAGTAAAGAGCTGAGTTTTAATCACGCTTGTCACGCAATAGGGAAATTATGATTAAATTTTTGGATTTTTTTTTCTATTTCAGTGTAATCATGGTATTAGTTTTCTTTATTTAGTGATTCTCATTAAGTTCAGGATTGCATTTTTGTCATACTTTCCATTTATACTATTGTTCAGGATTTTGTTTATTATTATCTGATTGGTATACCGTTTTTTGCACTTCTCATTAGAATAATGAGCCCCACAGCGAAAGAAAATCTTCAACTTAATTATTGTGCCACTTGCTTTGCAAACTTTCTCAAAATTGTTGAGGAAGTACACAAAAACATGCAAAGGCTGTACTTATTATTTAAGAACTCTGCAAAAATGACAGGCGGCAAACTATTTCATTGAAAATTTTAACAACAGAAAAACTGGTAGAATGTGAATCGTTAATTATCATAGTCATCCCACTGACCCGAAGCGAAATCCAGAAGGAGAAAGAATAAATAGTGCGTAGACAATTGACAAAGAACAGAACTCAAACAGATTAGATAATCGTGTCATCATTCTGATCGTTAGGCGAATTATATATTCCTAAAGCCTGGAAACGTAAATGATAGATATTGGCTACTTCAGTGGAGGAAGGAGGCTTGAAACCCAAATGCTGGCAAAGCTAGGTAGATGACACCGCACCTACCCTCGAATTTTCCGGCCCAGGTGCCACTTAGCTTTGGGATTACACTTGGGTTGCGGGGCTCTGCGGTTTTGTCTTTTTGCTCTCGTGTGCTTTACATTTTAGGAGCTTGAAAAGCCAATAGGTTGAAGCAGCTTTACAAAAATCATGTAACTTGTTAGGTAGTTTGCAACGTATTTCGAGTGACAGGTAGGTGATAAAATGAGCTTTCTATGGGCTGCTGTTTGCTTTTTTTTTTCCTTATGACTATTTAAGGTTCTGATTAATCTGAAACAAGGTGGTAAAGAATTCTGAAGATGAAGAGCAAAGGGATGATGGATCAAGCGAAAGCTAGCATGCTGCCAAGGTGATTTATAATTATCACTACTACATAACCCTGAAGTAAAGTTTCTCTCTACTAGAGAAGCTTCAATTTGACTGTCGCCTCTCTTTACATTTAGTGATTTATGTCTTGCTATCTCTGAACCTTCTCTTGAATGGATATACTTTATTGTGTTGTGGCTGTCTTGATGAATACGTTTTCTGCTTCTAGTTTGTTTTAGTGGTGCTGCAATTCTTGTGGCTCTGATCTTAAATTCACGTACAATGCCAGGATTAGGAAACAGAAAAGGGAGGTGGGTGGAATAGGGAGACCAGGTCAACCAATATCCCAAAGCTTAAGGTACAGTTGTCTTGATATGGAGGCTTAAGGGAAAGTGTTCTGGAGACGCCAAGAGACCAAAATTGGGTAACAGATAGGCGAATCGTCAGATCTTATTGGCAGTAGTCGCAGCTGTCTAAAGAACGTAAAGTTTTTATTATATGTGCCGCACACCTTTGTTTACAAAAATTTATGAAATGAAAATTTAGTTTCACTTAACTTGGAACGGCATGTGTTAATGAGTATGCGCATTCTTATTTCAAAGTGGGGAAGGTTTAGAAAGAACTGAAGCTCAAAGATGGGACAAAAATCCAATCAAAAAATGTTTCTTGTTTTTAATTTTTTTATTTTTATATATTTATTTATTTATTTATTTATTTTTGCCAAAGATTTACCGTACATCAAAATACTTAAAGGCACTGTCGTATTTTTTAGGTGGACTACATGAACCATTTTTTTTTATTGTAAATAAACAAATGCTATAGGTGCTATCTTTAATTACCACTAATGGTTCCAAAGTTGTATTCGATCATATCACTGGTCGTGGCAGTGAATTATAACGTCCATATCTCTGTATTTGAATTTCGTCATGCTTTTTATGTCTTGTGCTTATCTTGTCACGAAGCACGATGAGTGCATAAAGTTCATTACTGAATATTGGGTGTATGGCCATTTGCCTAAAATCCCCACCATCAATCAATTAATCAACTTGTCAGTCAGTCTGTCGTTCAGTGGAAGGGATGATATTTTATAAATATTGCTTTTGATGCAGTTCTAGGCAGTGTTTCCATGTACAAGTGTTAAAATTTTGCCAGGCTCACAAATGTCGCAGTAGTATTCCTTACCTTGATGTTGAAGATCAGTATTTAGTTTCTTGGCACCAGCAGTTTGTAATGGAGACGTTTTAGAAACATTATTCCTTCTGTATCGAACATGGTCTCCCATCTAACAGTCATGTCTTCTTGACTATTCGGTCCCTATCTGCAACTCCTTTCGTTCCTTTCACTGTACCACCTTTCATATTCCCTTTCTTCCATTCCACTTTCCACCCTCTCCAAACAACTGATTCATAGTGAAACTGCAACCTTTCAAACTTTCAATGTCAATTTGTTTTTGAGCGCTGAATGAAATATGGGTACCTGGAAGTAATTTTAAATTTTATAAGCCAACCCAACTTAGTTCAGGTGCAGATGTGAGCATGCTTGTGATAAAGAGATTAAAGTTCTTAATCAGAGGCTTTATTAATGACAGAGGTCATGAAATCATCCTAAATTTCAGTTATCGTAATTTGAATTTCTTGTCTTGACTTTTGGAAAAATGCTCATACCGTAAAAATGGGGTAATGGATGGAAGTCAGATTCAGTGCATTGATCTTCGTGACCTTGAAATATAGTTTTGGTTGCCGTGTTTTTCTGTAACGATCTTTAAAGAATTCCAAGGAGTTTTGAATTACAGTTGATCTCATAGTGTAAATGTCGAAGAGGAATTAGGTTATAGAGTGTGATCATTCCAACTTTTGAATTGGGATTTTGAAAGCTGCCTGCTGAAAGTGGTAATGGGATTGGAATGAAATTTTGATAAAGGTATCACGTGGACGATGCATTGCAAAATTGCCATAATGGTTGGCATTGGCATTATTGACGTTTGAATGAGCGAAATTGGGGAAAGATCCAAGCGAGCGACGTAATTATAATGACCCTCTTTTTTTTGTTGTTTTCTCTTTTTATGGTGTGTCGAAAAGGTAATAAACTCTGTGCCCCGTTTGTGTAGGTTTCGATGAATGTGTACGTATGTGTATACGGTTGTGTATGTGTGGAACCGTATAAAATGCTTGGATGATTTTTGCTCAGTTTTTCCGAATGTTGTTGTTTGGCATTAATTGTGATAAACTGTTTGGACGATTCAACCAACGAGTAAAGGGGTCTTATCCATTCACATTATTGCAGAAAAGTGATTTGGTAAAATCATGTTCCATTATACTGACAAAGCATGACACAAGCCTTTTCCTTTATTTTCGAAGGTTAGCATGCCAACATACTATTTCAAGGGAGAGAGGGACAGGTAACAATGCGTTAATGTAACCTAGCCCCCCCCTAGAAAAAAAAAAAAAAAAAAAAAAAAAAAGTGTGCAAGAGTAAGGGATAAAGAGAGACTTAACCCAAAAGCAAGCTATAGGTTTCAGGAAAGACTGAAAATGGGGTAATTTTATATAAAAGGTAGAGGAAATTCACATGCACTGATGTAGACATGAAATATGTTCGTAAATGATAGTACACGAATTGAAATGATATGCCCTTAAGACCACACCTCGGGAAAACATAGTGAATTCAAAAAGCTACGATACCTGCCAGGGTAGCAGCGACTCTGTGAACGTAGTCGAGAGTCGAGACCCAGTTTACCCAAGATTCCCCGATGAATAGTAGGGCGAGGAGAAAGAACCAGGTGTGAATGTGAATGCGGGTGTTTTTCAGTATCGGTGCTCAAGGGGCTTCTAGCGTTAGCTCTCCAGAACTGATAAGAAGCTTTCGGGTCAAGGCCCCCCCCCCCCCCCCCCCCACCCCCCCCCCCCCCCCCCCCCCCCCCCCCCCCTTTTTTTTTTTTTTTTTTTTTTTTTTTTTTTTTTTTTTTTTTTTTTTTTGTTTTTTTTTTTTTTTTTTTTTTTTTTTTTTTTTTTTTTTTTTTTTTTTTTTTTTTTTTTTTTCTGAAAAGAAAAAGAATATGGTTTCACCTACTCACGATAAAGGAATCCAGACCATAAAACATAGTGCTGTCTTCGATCCTACGTCAATTTATAAACTCAGCGTCTCAGAAACCATAAAAAATCGCCGTACAGTATCGTTCGCGAAGAAGCGATTGGCTTTGTTAAAAAAAAAAAAAAAAAAAAAGTGATATTCTGTTATGGGATGCATCACGTTAACTCTATAGTGTTTTGATTGAGCTGTAAAATTCTAGAAAGTTTATATTAGATCTAAGATGCGAAAGACTGGGTTCTAGAATCAGTTGCAAGATGCGAATCTTCTTGAACGTTTTGCATCTCTCACACACTAAATGGAAATAGATACATTGCCTCACTCCCGGACGAGAGACCTGTCTCGACAAACAACATCGGTCACATGTGGGAGTGAAGCATCTTGTGAATCATTTCCTTTCTTGGTTGCACTGCAGAGGTGCGGTAGCATCATATGACTACAACGTCGTCAAGAGATCCTTGTAGGAAATAGTGAACATGTAAATGAACAGACCGATTATGCATATTTTGCTGTCTTTAGACAAAAACATAGGGAATTTTGGGTCTATATCACTTGTACCCTGAGTTATTTCGTTTGAATGATGTGTTTTTATTTGCCTAATGATGGGTATTTAACAAAAATAATAATTTTATCAAAATAGGTTGCTCACCTCCTAATATTTTGGGTCAGTTTGTCGTTATCACTGTAATGACGCTGTTTCAGGGAGAAGTTACCCCCGGTAGGGGGGTTAGCGCCGTTAGTGCACTTCACGCGGTGCGCTATAATTATTATTACTATTAAGGTTCTTTGCAGCGTCCCTTCGGCCCCCAGCTGTAACTTCTTTTACTGTACCTCAGTTCGTATTCTCTTTCATCCATCTTGAATTCACCATCTCCCAACAATTTATTTCATATTGCAACTGCGAGGTTTTCCTCCTGTTACACCTTTGTAGCCTTTTACTCTCAATTTTCTTTTCGGCGCTGAATAACGTCATAGGTGCCAGCGCTTGGCCTTTGGCCTAAACTCTATATCCATGACGCCGGAAAACTGATAATTTACCCTACAATTCACACAAAACTGGTGAAATTACATACAGAGTTCGTACTGTAGGCAGAGAAGTGGCAGGCTTATGGGGTGGAGACTATATGGGTGTCCTGTCAATAACTTAAAAAGGTCTCTCGGGTGTTTTCTGCTTTTTTATTTTCTAAATAGCATTCTTTCCGTTAAAGGCAATATTAAGTATCACCGTGCCTTTTCCAGAGAGCCGAATCTAACCCAGCGAGCCAATCCCCATGTTTCTAGAACCCTTAAGATTACAGAGGATCTAATCTTTAACCCCTAATATACTGTAAATACCTTAGATTAAGAAACTTAAGTCCAGACGCTCTTTTAGAGGTAGTAAGTTGCACCTAAGACACCCTTGGCAATGGCTGAGTCAACAATAGACCACATTGATTTTAGTCTGACTTCTATTACAAGAAGGATCTTGGAAGTTTATGCTAAGGGTACGAGCTTCATTTAAATGCCAGGCGCAAGAGATCGGCAGTAGAGTTGGTGTTGGTGTTTTAAGCGAAAGTAAGGTTGTCTGGTCTAGTGTTCCTTTTGGTACAGATCTAAAACCTTTTTTCACTTTCTAATTTTTACCAGTAACATGATCCAACAAATAGGACAGTACAGAAAGTAAAGAATTTAGGTAAAACTACTTTGGTTACACTTGTTCATTATCTCCAAATGTAAATTTAACTTGTCGATTTGAAGAGAACCCCAGCTTTATAGGTCGTTCTTCATAGGTAACACTAATTAATTTAAATATTTGACAAATTTGGTGTTACTTTCAACCTTAAGTTTTTTTTTTCACAGCTCCTAAGATATGTACCGTTTAAAGTTTCCAGAAAATTGTTGTTCATAAGACTTCTTATTTTCAAAGGTGATCGTAGTATAAGTGTCACTTACTCTGGTCTTGATCTCTCGTTTTGGCTGAACAGAAATACCGTTCTCGTGTCATGAACGAAAGCATTTCGTAAGTCACTGCTGCAGCCATTGGCCATCCTTGCTCTGTCTGCCATCAACCTTACATGGCAGATTCTTTCACAGATGTGATGAAAGGGTCATCGACCTTTTAGCTCGAACTGATGCCCATTTTTTTTCCACCATCGCCAGTATGTGTGTATATATATATGTATACATATATATATATATATATATATATATTATATATATATATGATGAAAGGGTAATCGACCTTAGCTCGAACTGATGCCCATTTTTTTCCACCATTGCCAGTATGTATGTGTATATATATATATATATATATATATATATATATATATATATATATATATATATATATATATATATATATATATATATGATGATGATGTCATCGACCTTAGCTCGAACTGATGCTCCCATTTTTTTTCATCCAGTATATTATATATATAATTATATAATCTATATATATATAATATTATTAGTATATTATATATAATATATATATATAGTATATTATAATATCATATTATACATATATATATATATATATAAAGGCAAAATCCCAGAAGAGGGGTTTTAGCTAAACCTTTCGACCTACTGTCCTTTATTTACTCTGCCAAGAACAGTAAGTCGAAAGGCCTACCTCCACTCCGCTGTTTCACTATCCTTCGTGGCATTTGCCTTTATTTTTATATTCATCGAGTTCCATATTTTCGTGATTCAGTTACACACACACATTATATATATAATTATAAATATATATATATATAATATATAATGATTATAATATAATCATATCTATATGAATATATAAACTTAATATTTCAACTGCAACCTTTCGCTAGCACCTTTAGTGTCAGTGCCACAAGAACTTTGGGTCGTTGCCCGCTTTCCATTGTAATAGCATCCACATTCTGTTGATGTATCACGTTGCCATGATGCCTCGCACTGGAGTTCGTCTAATCCTTTTACCCAAAGCTGTTGAATGATCTTCCGTTGGAATCAATAGTGCCGTTCCTCCTATTTCAAAAGTTAATTCATTGCCTTTTAGTTCTGTTCCTTAAAAATAATGTCTACTACTTAGTGTGTTACTAATGTTACTATTAGTTTTTTTGCTATGAGGTGTTTGGTGCATCATTTGGATGTATATGCGTACTAACGGTGACATTTACAATGGTTTATTTTGTTTTAAATATGACGGACACAATGACTAAATTGTATTCCAGTATCTCAGTATTAACCAAACCAGACATAGTTTGTGATAACGTACATTTGATAATATCTACGCGTTTCTGGTGACTTACAGACCGTAACGCACTCTTGTGAATATATAAATTGAAGATTGTCAGAAGGCATTGTAAAAGAATGCTTATTTATATGGAGTTGGTAGCTATGTTTATTTTTTATTAAGGGACTATTGTTGATTTTTTTGTAATTAAAAGTTTTTTTCTGAGTTTTTATCTTTTCATTATTATCAAGTCATGTTTAGCATCGTTCTTGTTATCGTCATCTACTAAATTCTAATTGCCAAATTACTGCCGTATTTCATAATGAAGGAAGAATTCCTTATTCAAGAGAGATACCTATCATAAGAGCTGATTAATCAAGAAACGATTTGATAATTCCAAGGGAAAACTTCTCACTCCCGACAGCCTATTTGCCTTGAGCTCTTATAAAATATCCAAGCAGGCTGAGAGTTCATGTGATGGAATGAGTGTTCAAATGATGAAATCAACTACCTATTTTTTCTTTAATAATAAAGATATTTTCTTTTTTCTATTGGTTATTTTTGGCCTTGATAAGAACTTCGATGACAATGGTCATGATGAAACAAACCTCTGAATAGAAATGATTTCAAAAAGCGACGAAGAGATCAGCGGACCCATTAACGATAATGAGACGAAAACTTGCGACTTTCCAAATGAGTAAAGACTGCATTTCTCCACAACGGTTTTATACGCGTTTCTCAAACTGTCAAGGGAATATTTATAAAAATAATGGATTAAAATGACACTAATTGGACAAAAAGATGCTGTTTTCTCAAAGACAAGAACTTAAAACAAGCCTTCGTCGTTTCATTGTTTTGGCTTGTATTCGAAGGCCAATCAAATGGCCATGTTCTTTTCAGAGAGGAAAGGAGGAGGCTTAATTAAAGGGGAAAATATAACACGAAGTTAATGAAAGAAACAAGGAAAGGAAAGAGGTGGAAAAGGTTGGAGTCGCTCACTAAAAAGGCGAAGGCTATAGAAATGAAGAAAAGGCACGATTATTAAAAGAAGCAGTTCAGAGCCTTGTGGATATCTGCAGACTTTATGGATGTGTAGGATTAATTACTCTGGTGTGTGGAAGTCTATGATATTGTCAGTACGTTTGGTTGTAGTGAACCTCTATTAATATGTACATATTCATTTGATATTCCCTGTAGTCGGATGTGCTGTATCCTAGTGTTTGAAAAGAAACCGTTCAGAATAGATTCTTTAGTTTCCTGGTAAAAATACATAGGTTTATTATGAATTCTCATAGTTTATATTTTTCTTTATCCCCTTTACTTATTCTTTTGCTGATTATCTTTGCATATTTTTCAGAATGTTGACACATTGCGCTACAATATTACACAAACCCGCATGTTGCACATCAATTCGGAAGTTCGTTTATCTTTTCGAGACCATCATGTGTGATTAGTGTTTAAGCCTGTGCCATGAAAATCATGATGCTTGTATTCTTTGTATTCATGATCGAACTATGCACTGTATTTATAAAAGGGAGGGCTTGGGAAAATGCAGCTCGATATTTTCTCACACACACGCACACACACACACACACACACACACACACACACACACACACACACATATATATATATATATATATATATATATATACATATATATATATATATATATATATATATATATATATATATATATGTATGTATATGTATTTATATATATATATATGTGTGTGTGTGTGTTCTATTGAATTTTACAATACGGTTGATAGAGTTACGCAGCGAGTATTCTACGTACGATTTGTCGATATGTGATCCATCCAAAACTGCTGGCAATATTTGTTAGTTCATTGATTATAGTAAGAAATTCCCTGAAAATCGTGCTTTTTGTATCGCGTTTTCAGAAGCTCTTGGCAACGGTGTATATACTTCTGCATTTCACCAAATTCTTATGCGGCTCTTGTGATGCAGAGTGGCTATTGCTCATGTGCATATAATTTGTTACCATTAATGTAAGTTTTGTTGTGACTTTAACCTAAATGGTGACTTTCGAGTATGAGGATTGTTGGGTCTCTGTTTATTATATTTGGAGTCTTCTAGAGGCGGGTGCAAGAGTTTTGCTTGCGGGGAGTGCTGTGAAATTAATCAGGAAGAAAACTGGTATGCATTGTTTATATTTCTTTTAATAACCTTTTGAAAATTGAGAGAAAATTTTTTTTTAATTGCATAAAATGAGACGTCTTCAACTTTTCATACCAATTATCAAGCGCTATCGAATACTTCTTTTTTTCTTGAATCATCAGGCCTGCACAAGATTCATTAGGTTTTTTCGTATGATAAAATATGTCAAGTATCCGTACTGGCTACATATAACTCGCCAGGGCTCGCTGCTATTATTCTTTCTCTCTTATTAACGAACAGCTGAGGGTTTAAAGGGGTTTCAATCTCACCTGCTGAACTTTTCTTTTCACCTGATAATTTTTTAACTTTTTTTACCATTAATATAAATATTTTTTTTTATTCTTAACTATTTAATCAATTCCAGATTATCGAGTGACCTACGGGCGCCTGTTCTATAAGTTGGAGCCTGTGGTGCAGCATTCCATTTTCATATTAAGCAATGACGTTTGTTGTCTCACTGGTATCAGTTTTATACAAATACTGTGTTGGTGAACAAGTGGTGTTACGTATTTGTCGACTCTTCCGGTATTATTCCGGTAGACTTTGATGGGCTTTTTCATAGTATTTATTTATTTTTCTTTATGGTAGTTTTAACACACGAGGCAAGATTCGTTAGAGATTACACTAAGGTGGTTTGTCATAGTGGCCCATTGCTTCTGACAGTGGAAGGTATGTACT
>NC_087201.1:124544330-124546830 GCF_015104395.2 Macrobrachium nipponense
TGCGAAACGTTTCTTAATAATTTTTTTTTTAAACATCCATGTGTCTTCGGCTTTCCTGAATTGATGTTTGAGGATCATACTGCGATAGTATATATATATATATATATATATATTATATATTATATATATATATTATATATATATAGTATATATATGTATGTATATAATTAATCTTATTTCAACGTGTATAAACGTAATTGTATGTGAAATATGATTTACCAAAACTATGTTCACATAAAAAAATATACGTAATGGCTCACTGGAGCAAACACTTGTTTATATCAGAAAAACATGCTTTGTACAAACCAGCGCTCTTCTTTCATGTCTGTAAAATTTCATCTGAGGCAGTATGAATTTATAATACCCGTGAAAATAATTAATTTCCATAGTTTTTTTTAATTTGTCCATTTTTCTCGGCATTTCGACATTTTCAGCGCTATTACCAATTCATGTTTAGTAAAATCCTCCCTTCGTTTATTCTACATATTGCACTATTGCTTTTTGCTGTATCTTATTTTATCTCTTTCGTTAGTATTGAAAGTGAACGTGGATTGAAGTATGCAAGCTCACCAAAAGCAATGAGAGAGAGAGAGAGAGAGAGAGAGAATTATGATGGTCGAGTAAATGAGTGGTGAATCACTATATATGTTTATGATGCATCTGTGTCGGTCTTTATCATGGTCATCACTATTCTGGTGACATCCATACATTGCCATCAGTGTCACACACTTCCCCTGTTAAACGCTCAGCGTCAAACGCTCGTAAATTCTGCTTCGGTGTCTGGGACAAAAGAGAAAGCGATCACCCGTGTTCCAAAAATGTTTGCCTCATTTTTGTATTCTTTGTATGTTTTCGTAGTGTACCCATATTTATTGTACGTTTTTTCTTCATTTTTCTGTTTTTATTCTGCTTTTATTATTCATACATTTCTCGGATGTTCTTAGAGAATTTACCTTTAGATTTCACCAATTATGAATCTACTTCAGTATTATTTTAGGTATTGTGAGCCTTATTTTTTTCTTGAAAAAGGTCGTAATGACAGTCTTGATTGGTGTTTTGTCCGAGCACTTCATTACCTTTTCCTTATTGCTGATTCGTTCTATGACGTTATCGTTGTATTGTCTAAAAGCCCAGCAGAGTCTGCTGGTATTTTGTCCAAAATGTGGAGGTCTGGGACACATGCATGAAGACGCCATTGTAGTAATGTTTATTTTTCATCTTTATGAAAATCTTCTTTTCTGGTAATGTTTACTATATTTTATGTCAGTGTTTGATGTTCATATTCCAGATAGATGTTTATTCATACTTTCTATAGCATTCATATTCTTCGACTTTTCAGGTATTATTTATACTGCATTTTTTTATGGCATTGTTACCTATTGTGGTTCGTTTTTTTATGGCATTGTTACCTATTTTGGTTCGTTTTTTTTATGGCATTGTTACCTATTTTGGTTCGTGAAAGTGCTTCATATGAAAGTATGCCTCGGGCTGACAGTAGGTATGCACATACATAGCTCTGACCATCGAGTGGGTGAACAAAGATTTTCCCAGTTCAAACCACTTGATGGCTGAAATTTATTCACTCATTTAATTGCAAATTACATTAATATTCATTTGAAAACGTGATTTGCATTGTCATCCATCCCCACCGTACACACACACACACACACACACACACACACACATCCCATAAGTCTCACGTTATTATACGCAAATACTTGTAATTCAATTTTGACTTATTAGTCAATAAAATTTTTTTCGTAGTCTTTAACTACAGTGTGCTTTTCAGTGAGCGTCAATAACTGTTTATATTACATATATTAGTTTTCATTAGTGTGCTAGTTGGGCATTGTTTTAAGTGGTGTAATGTTTTATATATTTATTTGTTACTCACAATAGTGTCTCCATATTTATGCCACGAAGATATAATAAGGTATTGTACGTTAAGAGAACTATAATTCCGTATTATCCACTGCATAACTAGAATATTTGTTTGTTACTTTTATTTCGCCAAGTGGTTCCTCAGTGTGAGGCCTTTTGCCTGCTTTCGTTATTGTTGCCGTTTTGTGATGAATCTGCGTCGCGAATTCTATCTTGAGGAGAAGTATCGCTCAACGGGGCAAGATCCTTCCTGTCCCGTCTCCGTCTGGGTCTCGTTCTCGGTCTCAGTCTCTCTCTCTCTCTCTCTCTCTCTCTCTCGCTCTCTCTCTCTCCCCCCCCCCCCCCCCCCCCCCCTCCCCCCCCCCCCCCCCCCCCCCCCCCACCCCCCCCCATCCTCTGTTGTATTCCTCATCGTAGCGCGTTTTCGGAGATGAGCGCTGGAAGTACAGCTGGATAATTGGCCTAGAGTATATTTCAGTGTTCTCGGTTCATCATCCAGCTTAGCGCGAGGAAACGGGAGGACGGTGAGAGAATGGCATCTGGAGGAACTGAGGGAGGGACATCCCTTCCCCTCCATCGTTTCCCCCTCACTTGCAAGAGCCAGAACTGGGGACTGCTT
>NC_087201.1:124551830-124564330 GCF_015104395.2 Macrobrachium nipponense
AGCAATAATGATAAGGATAATAAAATCCTTACATATGTACCCGTGTTTATATAGACACAAACTGCGTGAATACAAGCTATATTCGATATATAGATAGTTGTACTCATGCATGTGCTTATATCCATAAATGTGTAGTTATGTCTGAGCTCACATAAAAACACTGCAGAGAGAGAGAGAGAGAGAAAAATAGTGGGGTTGGTGCAAGTCACCGGATTTTACGTAATGCATCCTTTTTTATTTCAAAGCTTGACTAGTCCTATGTGAAAGAGCGGCATTATACATGCAGTCAAGTACTGAACCCTGACATTATCCTTACAGAATGTGAAATCTTCAGTGCAGTGTTTGCAGGTGATTCCGGGTTTGAATAGAAAGGTTCCAAGGATGAATTTGTCAACTGTTGGTGGAAGACCGCCATTCAACAAAGATCAGGTTCGCACTTAAATGTCGAAGGCACGGAAAATATTACATGTACCTGGCTCTTTCATCTCTGTTTATGGTATCATTATAATGGAATTGTGACTTCCATCCCGTGCTTACAGAAACCAACTTTCCAGGAGAGAGAGAGAGAGAGAGAGAGAGAGAGAGAGAGAGAGAGAGAGAGAGAGAGAGAGAGATTTGATCAGAAATTACGGTGTTAATAATTAAACTTTACGTCTTCGGTTAGTGTATAGGAATATTTTGGGTGATGATTATTCAGTATGGAGGTGGGAAGGCATTGGCTGTGCTATTCCCGAACTTATTCCTCTTATACTGAAGGTACAAACTGACTTCACGTTGAGGTCGTTCGAGAGGAGATGAGAAAGTTCCTTTTGAATTTTAAAGGCCCAATAAAATATTAATGTATGCAGCAGAGGAAGGGTCTGGTGTTTCATTTCCACTTTGGTATGGGGATGCAGTGTTTTCATTGTCACTTTGGATGGTACCGAATTTCAAATGATTCCGTTTTTCTATTCATTTTATAGTAGTCGAGTCTCACGGATAATGATGCTCTTATTGAGCGCATATGACTAATCATTCGTGCAGTATGAAAGATCATGTTTATAAATCGTTGTATTAAGTCAAGTTTCTTAAGTAGCCGAGAGTGAGTGAAAGAAGAAAAAGGAAGGAGAGGCAAGGAATTGGGGCGCTAAGCGCGAAGGGAGAAAAACGGCTCTTCAAAGAAAGGAACTGAGGTGATTCACTGAAAAGAAGTGATGTAACTGACTTACAATTATTGATGAAGAGGACTAGCTTTGCAACTACAAATGAAAATGAGTATGCAAATTCTTTGAGCGAAACCCTTCTCATGTTATTTCCAAAATTGTTCTCAGTAAAAATCAAGAAATAGTTTTAGTCGTGATATTTCGTGTTTATGGCTATGTAGACGACTGAGTACACTTAGATGGATATTTTCGAAGGATTCAGATTTGTGTAAATTCTAGACTTTATTGCCTTCATTGATTCCTCATTCCATTGTATTGCACATAGCAGGTTTTACGTGTCCTTTATTTTCATCTTTTATAAACTCAGTTAAGACTTCATCCATCTTTGTTCTTTCATGAAGTCTTATTTCGCTTTAGTGTTTCATAGAAGGGTATGTAACCTTGACGCAATACAATGATATTAAAGATAATGAGGGGGCCAGTAATACTGGGGATGAAAGAGCACTCTGGGACAGGATTACCTTTGGTGAACCAAGAAGTTAACTCTCGCTAGATGCACTTCCGATTCCTCCTCAGACCTAATGAATTGACTTTTGGCTCATGGTTGCTTTCCCAAAATTTCTTGAAAATCCGTGGTGAAATTATGTTTGCAGTTTGAATGAGGAAAATTTGGGAAACAAATGTTCGTAATTGTAAGAAACATTCTAAAGTTTTTTGTAATAGGTGTTGTGCGGTATTGTTCTTGGGCATTGAACTACTAATTTTAATGGTGATATTACAGTACATTTGTAATTAGATTGTGCGTTAATTTTGCTAAGAGGGTGGGGCAACCTAAGTTAATCGGAAGTGCATTTTAGGTTAAATGATATTATTTTTGTAATATGAATGATCGTTATGTATTTCTGGGTTCTCCTCTCAGTCTTGCTTTTTCCTTCTTTCGCCTGTCGACCTGCTCTTTGCTCTTCTTGGGAACTTGGTAGTCAGGCCAGCAGCTGTTTGGCAAATTCCATACAATGAATGCGCATTATAACGATAAAAATTCGATTTAAAAGTGGGAAAATGACATTTTATCTTTATAGTGAATAATTTTCATGATTAAAAATGAGCTTTTTATTTCCATTTAGATAAAGGACAGATTTACCACGGTTAATTCCGTAGTGTTCATGCTGAGATCCTTTTAATTTATATTTTTATATACGTTAAGAAAGGTCTATTTCACAATGTCATAATAGTTTGTATTCCTCAAGAAAATACCGTGTCTAGGCTGTGCAACGGCCCCTTCCCCACCTTTCCCTCTCTACTGGAATCGGAAAAATTGAGGTTCCGGTTGAAACGAAGTGTCGTTCCGGTGCTTTCCCCGCGCCGTGCATCGTCAAAAGGTTTTCGGGCCTTGTTTTCGGGTGGCGGTCGTAGGTAGGTCTCGTCAGGGACAGAGGGGGGGAGGGAGGGAGGGAGGGAGGGAGAGGAAGGTGGAAACCACCCCCCTACGAGGCGACCCATCCATCATCATACCTTGCAAATCCATTTTCCGTCTGCCATTTGAATGGCTCCGAGCGACGCGTTTTAAAATATTTGGGTTTGCAGGTAACGTGGACAGAATTGCGATTGGTTCGGACAAAGATCTAAAAAAAAAGGGAAAAATAAATAATTCTGAATGTGGGAGTCGAGATTCAGGTAGCCGACACTTATGCTTGTCGGCTGTGACTGCTCCCGTTTGGTTGGGTGGGGTGAGGAGGGGTTTGGTGAGGCACGGTGTCCCGTTTTACTTGGAGATGGTGTGCTTCATTTTTAGGCGGAAACGTCAGATGCACAAGAGGACTTTTTCTCCTGTTTTTATGCAAACAATGTAAGGCATCACCTTTTCATAGCTACATGTCGTTTCTTTCATGTTTCCTTCTGTGACCTCTTCATGTTGTCGTTTCTTTCATGTTTCCCTCCGTGACCTCCTTATGTTGGAGTTTCTTTCATGATTCCCTCTGTGACCTCTTCATGTTGTCGTATCTTTCATGTTTCCTTCTTTGACCTCCTCATGTTGTCGTTTCTCTTTCCATGTTTCTCCTCCGTGACCACTTCATGTTGGAGTTTCTTTCATGTTTCCCGCCATTGACCTTTATCCCTCATGTTGTTTCATGTTTCCCTCTGTGACCTCTTCCTGTTGGAGTTTCGTTCATGTTTCCTTTCATGACCTCCTCATATTGTCGTTTCTTTCATGGTTCCTTCCGTGACCTCTTCATGTTGTCGTTTCTTTCATGTTTCCCTTTGCGACTTCTTAAAGTTGTCGTTTCTTTCATATTTCCCTCCGTGGCCTCTTTCTGTTGGAGTTTCTTTCATGTTTCCCTCCGTGACCTCTTCATGTTCTTGGTATTCGGTTAAATGACCTTTGAAATATTTTGAATACCCAAAGTTGCTAGTAATTATTTGGATGCCGGGAATGACATACTTGTGGGATCGATCTCAAACCTCCCTTGAAAAGTGGCAGTGGTCTCATCTTTTATTTATTAGTAGGAACGTTACTCGTGCGAAAGTTTGCTGACTTACCATAGTGAAGAGAAGAATGATTTCTCCCGCTGTTTTTTAGCTTCGATAGATTGGAATTTTAATTGTTTTACTGCGGTGAAAATCAGCTCTAGAAATAATTGTTTTGTTCCTCATCTTGTATTTTACTATTGCTATAGTATATTTAGAATTTAGCAGGTTTAGACTTATTCCTCATTGGGAGCTAGAGGCGCGAGGATTGCAATTTATAAAGTGCCATGTGCGGTGCATAGTCAACGGCTTAGCTGCATTACTTTCTGCCTTTTACCTTTCATCCGTTCCTTTTGATCTCCTCTCATTTGACTGTGCAACTTCTTTAACTGAAGAACTTATTTTTCAGCGTGTAAATTAATATTTTTGCTTACTCGGGTAGCAAGCCTATTAGCTACTTTGATGTGTGGGGATGGGAGCGGTTAGGGGTTGGAAAGCCTTATGGAAGAGCCTAAAAAGGTCTGGAAAAGGAGTTTCGCGTTGAGTTGAAGATAAGGATTTTTAGGATAGGATATTTCTGATTTATATATTAGAATGAGAATGTAAAAAAAAATAATGTGCATGTTTAGTGGTGAAACATGGTTCTATTTGATTGTAGATTTTAGCACGTTTTTATTTATTTGGTGTACCGAATTTATGCTGTTTCTGTTCGACTATTTTGTGTTTCCACTTATAACTGAGAGTATATGAAAGTGTTTAATTTGTGTCCTTTTTATTTGAGCCTTGTTGTACTAAGTACGAGTATTTATTACGAGACCACTTCACGTTAAGTTAGGAATATAATGTTGACAACTTATGCGTGAGGGGAAACTATTGCAAGTCTCCCGATAAGGTGGAGGTCATATCACACCTAGTTTTTCTTCAATTTATCAAAAAGTTAAACTTTCTGCATCTGAGGACACCCCTTTAAATTCTGTTATATAGTTTATTCCAGCTGGTCAACCTAACCGCAAGGGCAAGCGCAGCTGCCTCAAATGCAGAGAGAGCATCGTAGATGGGTAGCATGTCTTTGGAAACTGCTCTTGTAATCTCCATGTTCAGTTTTTTTTTATTCCGTACATTGATAAAATAAGGTCCAATGAATTTGATGTCAATTCACGTTCAGTATTAAAACAGTTTAAAACTCATTAACAAGTTTTGAGATAGTTTTCAATTATGCCTTTTTGTTCCTTGATGTCTTTGAGGACCGATGCATTCATGGTTAGATAAACCATGCAGATAACCATGGCGTTTAGTGGGAATGCAGCTTAATGCAATAATATGATAATTATATATGTATATATATATATATATATAATATATATATAATATATATATATATATATATATATAATATATACATATATATTATATATTAATATATATAATATTATATATATAATATATATTATATAAATTATATATATTATACTATATATATATATATATATAAAGATAGCCTACTATCCCCATATCTCTTCTTTGCCTTTGGCATCGTTTGAGTAAGTTCCGAGCTAACAATCTAGTTAGTTAATTACAGGTAACCTTGGTATTCAGAGTACCTTTAGCTTCTCTCATTCACCTAGTCCAAATTTTTGTTTATTTAAATATCTTAGCAAATATTTATGCGTTTAGGATTTATGTTTTGGATCTGTACGTTGTACATTTACACTTTTGATGACATTTAGCAACATTTCATTGATTATGATGGAGGCGAATAACGAGAAAGCAGTATTTGTTAAAGTCAAATATGCACGTATTTGTTTAACTTGAATTGGTAAACGTCCTGACAACAATAGAAAAACATTTCATCTACTCTCAAGGTGTGGTTAAAAACATTTCGGTTGGCGTTTATTGTAAATTTTGGTGTCTGGGCGGGTAGAATCCACCCTCCTAAAGCTCAGCGGATTTGTATGATAATTATGATAATGGTAATTAATTCACGCAGTGCCCTTTGCTGTATAAACAGATTGTGTAGGAAGCTTGATCATTTACATTGCTCTCTAGATCACATAAGTAACAAGCTGACTCGCAGTTGCATGTAGTCCTTCACTGAACATTGAATGCCATGGAAATCTTTATACGCATCAAATAAAGAGATAGTTTTCGATGACTAGAAATCGTCAGGTCTTTCTTGATATGCACCAAAACTAATCATGCGGAGGGTATCATTGGATAGCAGATTTCACACACACACACACACAGTCAGTCATGCCGGAGCACTTGTACTCCGACGATACTGGCGTTATTACAAGTAATCGTGATGATATTCCCACTGAAAGCAAAAAGCAGTAGATGGCTTGTAGTGTTTGCACGAAGGAATTAGTGAGAATATTGTTGACTAAATCAACACTAGTAACAAATATTGTTTTAGATTATTTAAATTTGTAAACCGGTCATTTGAGAGAGAGAGAGAGAGAGAGAGAGAGAGAGAGAGAGAGAGAGAGAGAGAGAGAAATTTTGATGTATATGCTTTCGCGCGCTCTCGTTTTATTGGAAGAGAAGCTAGAGAGCCTTTTAAGGCTCAGGGTACATTGTTACCCAGCTATGAGGTAATTAAATGTAAATACCTTTGTTCAGGTATGAAAATCCAATTAAGTGCATTTTGTAGCCGAGCCACATAGAGGCTTGCGAGCGTATGAGAGAGAGAGAGAGAGAGAGAGAGAGAGAGAGAGAGAGAGAGAGAGAGAGAGAGAGAGAGAGAGAATATTGTTTGTGAGACTTATAATTCATATATAGTAGTTGGAGAAGCTGAATAATAATGAGCTCTGAGATCTTCAGGGTACGTGTATATTCCATTCTAAGACAGATAAATAGTGTGTGTGTGAGTGTGTGTGTGTGTGTCCGCGCTAACATCACGGAAAAGTAACTGATGGTCTGTTTTCAAGATTCTCCCACGAAGAAACCGGTACGCCAAGGAAGCCTTATTGCTTTCAGGCTATTATAAAAGCCTCAACATTCAGTGCATTTTCTTTGGAGAGTTTTCGAAGATTACGGATAAGATTATTCTCCCTCAGCTCCTTGCACTACATCTTGCCCCCAGAAAAAATCCGTCGAAGAAAAGTAGAGAAAAGATGACTTATATACGATATCTGAATATGTTATAGTTAACCTTGGTATTTCCTTAACAAGTTTATTAGCTGGAAGAATTTGACTTGATACCCACATAGGAAGAAGAGAAAGATACTGTATAGCAGGAACAATATTTTAGTATTAAAGGAATTAAAATGATTTTTTTTATTCATGGAGAATGTAATAGTATATGAATCAGTTCAGCAAAGGTAGGAGATGAAACCTGTTTAGATCATTTGATGACCTGATAATGGGAGGGCTATGAAAGATGAAAGTCACTGATGACAAGAAGCCCAGATGGAGGTAAATCCACCAGCCTGTTTTCAAGCCCTCCAGCAACAGCAACGGGTCGTTCAGCGGGAGAGGTTCTCTCTCTCTCTCTCTCTCTCTCTCTCTCTCTCTCTCTCGGTACGCTTTCGCAAATCTGTCGTTATCAAATTATGTAGAGAGAAAGATAAAGCGAGAGGCAGCCATCCCTAAACCCCATCGTGGGACAAGGCAGAGACAGGGCTTTCGGGGGAGATGAATCCAGTAGGTGAGGACGTCGAGAATTTGATATATGTATATAGAATTGACACAACAAAGAATTGCTGAAATATGAAAAGGGAAAGGGGAAAAGAAACGGGGAGAAATGGAAAAGGGTGCGGAGGAAACTGAATAAAAGGGGAGGGTTGATGAGAAATTATGGTGAGCAGTGAAGTGAATCTAAAAGAGGGTGCTAGGAGAAAATGTGTGAGGAGAGAGAGAGAGAGAGAGAGAGAGAGAGAGAGAGAGAGAGAGAGAGAGAGAGAGAGAGAGATTCTTCATGTTGTATTATATAATTATATCGTAATTGATTTTTTATGAAGTTTTCAACAAGAGCTCAATCTTAAAGAATAAGTAATAGTGGCCTTTAAAGGCCACTGGAATAAATGTTTTGTTATTTAATTTCTTTTATAGCCTATTGTTGTTTATTATAACACACTCTTGTCTGTTAAGAGAAATTGTGAGCACGTTCCTTCCACATGTTCGAAATTGTAAAGGACTGGAGATTAGTTCTATAGTATTTGCACTGGCTATGTGGAGAATCAAGTTGCAATATCTTGTGGCGTCCTGTGCCCGTCTTACCATTCATATTTTACTTTGGCATAACTCCTGACACCTTCAGCACTGAACTGTTCACCCATGAATATCATTCTTTCTTTCTGATGAACACCATCATATTCTTTAGAAGCCTGAATTTCAATCCAGTGGCCCCTGTTCCATATGAATAGGGTTTATCTTTTGAATAATAATAATAATAATAATAATAATAATAATAATAATAATAATAATAATAATAGCAGCACACACACACACACACACACACACACACACACACACACATATATATATTATATATTATTATATATATATATATATATATATATATATATATATGCTTGATAAATCTCTGGTAGATTCACATGACTTCATTATGTAGCGAATACTATAAGAAAATGGACAGCTGAAGGTCAGTAAGAAGCGCTTTGTACTGACATGCCTGTCATTTTCCTGTTATTTGCCTATGTATAATATATATATATATATATATATATATATATATAATATATTATATATACATTTTATATATACAAGATATTACACACATACATACACACATACATACATACATATATAATGCGTTCGTGCGCGTATTTTATCGGAGAATTGCTGTAAGTAAATTTATTTTGTTGGGTGCCTGGTAGTTGCAATAATGATAATAAGATAGTATTCAGTAGATAAGCCCTATTTTCATATGGAACAAGCCCATGGTGGCCATTGATTTGAAATTCTAGCTTCCAAAGAATATGGTGTTCATTAGGAAAAAGTAAGAGGAAGTAAAGGGAAATACGAAAATAAGAGATCCCACTTATTAAAAAAGAAAAAAAAATAAACTAATATATAAATAACTAGATAAAAATGTATTGAAATGCAAGAATAGCATTAGGGTAGTAATGCGATTCATATTCGCTCGAACTTTTGAAGTTCCAATTGCACGACATCCTCGGGAACTTTGAAGTTCGACAGCGAGGCACAGCTATTGCATATTGGTGTTGCTGTTCAGCAAATCTGGTTGCTCTCGGTAGATAGAGGAGATCAGAGATCAATTGTGAACGTGAAAGGTCTCTGTTGAAATACATCTTATAAAAAAGTAACAAGAGACCACTCGCCGATGGTCCAAGTCATGTGTACATTATGTATGTATAAGGTGTTATTAATTTTTTCCATGGTATGTAAAGTATTGTTATTTAACAATATTAATCAATATTTTTAACGTAAGAGCATTTGTCATCCAGTAAATATTCAACTTTTGAACAACGGATCTTTGTGCAATAATAGTATTATGCTAAGCCCTGCTTAAAATTCAGTTCAGTGCGGGGTATTGAGAGTTTTGTTGACAAATGTTTTCCTTATCAAACAATTTGTTGCGCAAGATTTATCGTAAAATTATGGGAAGCAAAGTGCATGTTGTAATGGTCCTTTTTGTTGTTTATCTTTGTTCAGATCGTTGTTGCTTCGTGCTGAATTCTGCTTTGATTAAGAACATGACAAGTATATATTGGTGTTATTAGTAGAGTATGGAAAAATGATGGTACTTATATTATATATATATATAGTATATATATATAATATATATAGATATATATATATGTGTGTGTGTGTGTATGAATTTTATCACTTACTTTGATTAATATACAAGCATTGAGCTACAAATGTCCTTTGATATCTAATTCGCTCTGCCTCGGAATTAATATATTTTCATATATTCCGAATGGGGAATTTTTCAGCTGATGAGAAATTCGTCGGCTCATGTACTCGAACCACTGAACCAAGAATTCAGGACGTACAGACGAGCTTTACCCTCAAGGCTATCACGAGATAGCCTTGTGGTAAGGCACGTTACTGTATATACGTCTTGAATTCTTGGTTCCGTGGTTCGAGCCCACGAGCCGACGAATTTCTTAACTAAAAAACATTAACTTTCCGTTAACACACACACAGATATATATATATATATATATATATATATATATATATATATATATATATATATATACACACGTACATGCATACATGGCTTAATTCCTCTATTATTTTAGTAGGATGTAATAGAAATAGAGGGAAAATAGAGTATTGCCATTTTACCACAGCAAGTTCTGACCCGTTTGATATCAGTGACTTCTATTGGGCTTCATACTTTGAAACGGCTACTTCAGGTTCTCTAATACTTCTCGGGGCGGAATTTCATTTTTGAGTATTTCATCCGCAATCTATTTTGTTTCAAAGGTTTCCGTTAGGTTGTCACTACATTTTCATTTATTTTTTTACTTTCTTTTACAGTTGTTTAGGATTCCCTGCAACATTTCAAAGGTTTTTATCTCTTCATTTTCCCAGTATTTCCAGCATTTAGTGTCTGCCTTAGATTGCCCGTTTTTCTGCGTTGTCAGCAAAAACTAAAAAGATTTGTGGTGTGCCATCTTTCTTTGAAGCCCTTTTGAGGGAACTATTCTATTTCAGGCTTGCTTTAACGTACCCTCTAGGAAAAAGAAAAAAAAAACACGAATTCTTTGCGAGTTTTGGTAGATGAGAATTTTATTTCGATCAGAATAGGAAGCCACCTGAAAATAAAATTAAATTCATTCAGTTTTTCTTGCGCCGTGGTTCGTCAGGATTAACATGTTTACTAAATTTCTGAATTTTGTTACCCGAGTACTAAGTTTTACTCCGCTACGTTTTTTCTTGGCCTCTTCACCGAACCACTTAAGTTAGCGCAGCATTTATATATATATATATATATATATATATATTATATATATATATATATATATATATATATATTATATACATATATATATAATCCTCTAGTTTCTAGATACCGACCATTATTCAGCATTATTCAGTTCTTCGAATAAAGCCTTGAGATGCATATACGTTTACATAATTGCAACTCTCTCTCTCTCTACCTTCTCCTCTCTCTCTCTATCTCTCTCTCTCTTCTCTCTCTCTCTCTCTCTCTCTCTCTCTCTCCTCTTCTCTCTCTCTCTATGCGTGTCTGTCGGTCTATTTAGATGACAAGAAAATGTATAGGTGAAATTATGGCTTTATTTTATTTCATGACTTCTAATTGATTACCTGATGTTTAGTGGATTAATGGCTTATTTTATTTCTGCCTTCTAAATTGATTACCTGATGTTTAGTGGATACGCTGCCCGTCAGTATGTGTAACAAGTAACCGAGGGATGGGAGCGCTTCCCCCCAAGTCTTGAATCTTGCATCAAAAGACAGGAGCTCTCGTAGCCAAGGGTAGCGGAGGCTAAAAACGCCCAAGATACACCTGGTCATTTCATCCCGACGAGGAAAAAGAAGGTGGAAACAAGTGCTTGGAACTCTTTCAGATTCCCAAACTTCTTCTGCTTAAGAATTCCTTCTCTCATCCTTACCTTGCATTTTCAAGCGTGAAGAAAATATCTAAACTTCGAAAGCATTCCCACAAGTTTTCAAGACTCCGATGGATAATGTACAGCAAGGAAAATAGGGTGGGACGCCTTAGGGGCCAGGCGATTCAGTCGGTTCAGTCAGAATATAGTCAGGGGAAAATATTTTGTGTTTCAAGTAATATTGTCTGTCGATACTAAAATTCCAGTTTTGTTTTCAGCCAAACACGTTCTCATCTTATATATATAATAATATATATCATAATATATATATATATATATTATTATATATATATTATATATATATATATAATATAAGTATACTATATATATATATATATATAATAATATATTTATGTGTGTGTGTGTGTGTGTGTGTGTGTGTGTGTGTGTGTGGTGTGTGTGTGTGTGTGTGGTGAGTGAGAGAGAGAGAGAGAGATGAGAGAGAGAGAGAGAGAGAGAGAGAGAGAGGCAGAAAATGTGCACTATTTGACTATAAACCCGTTGAGGTTTTGAAAGAGCATTGGTTCGAGCAAGAGAACTTTTATTTTTTGCTGATAAGGAAAAAATGAATTCTCATATCCAGCTGCAACGTTGAGGTCATTTCTTCGGTGCCTTGTATTCGTTACATTTCTTCGAAGATTCAAGGAAGAGGAGTCTTCATCAGTGTTTCTTTGTAATATGAATTTGATACTACTTTTTTTGAACTCTCATGTTATGTGAAGCCAGTTGTTCCAAAGAAAGGAGGATTTGTTTGGTTATCTTTTTGACTGTTTAGAGTTATATAGTTGAATTGAATTGAAATAGAATTTAGGCCAAAGGCCAAGCACTGGGACCTATGAGGCCATTCACCGCTGAAACGGAAATTGACAGTAAAAGGTTTAAAAGGTTTTACAGGAGGAAAACCTCGCAGTTGCACAATGAATCAATTGTTAAGAGAGGATGGAAAGTAAGATGGAAGAAAGTGAATATGTAAGGAGGTACAGTAAAGGGAATGAAAAGGGTTGCACCTAGGGGCCAAAGGCACGCTGGAAAGAACATTAAGTAATGTCTACAGTGTACCGCACGAGGTGCACTGACGGTACCACCCCTCTACGTTAGTGACCAGATGCACTTGTCAGTCTTTCTTGCTTCTGGTTATAATCAGAATTAGTTTTAAAGTCTTTCTCTCTCTATGGGTGATGTTCACAATTAGTAAGGCCAAGCTGTATCATTGTCGTAGCAACCCAGTTATTAAGTGGTGTTTAATTCAAAGAAAGTTTGACGAATGACGGCAGTTTTAACGCAAAGGTAATTGAATAATGAAGTAAATAGATAAATTTAC
>NC_087201.1:124569330-124634330 GCF_015104395.2 Macrobrachium nipponense
TCAAAGAAAAGGCTTTGATATTTTTGATTAATTATTAGATGTATTGTTTATGAGAGAGAGAGAGAGAGAGGAGAGAGAGAGAGAGAGAGAGAGAGAGAGAGAGCTCTTAATTTTTCTTTTAGGTGGCCTTACTCATAATTCATAATAGTAACTTCAGATATTTGTTACGTCCTACGTGAAGTTCTTTCTTCTTACTTACTTGAAGTTTTTATAACAGTCAAAAGAGGATAAATCATAGGCCTTGCAAGTAAATTTATATGTGTTCGGTTATTTTGTATGTTAAAGGTACATTTATTTACCCATAGAGATACAGTTTCTGTTGTTTCCTCGCTCAAGACATTGTGCTAATATTTTGACTTTTGTAAGTTGAGTGTATACTAAGGAAATTATAATAGCAGCATCTTAGTATTGCGTAAGCATTTGTATTAACGTCATATTATGAATAACTTATATATCGATCACGTAATTTTGATGATGCAGAGAAAAAACTTGAAAGAAGAATATTGAAAATGTGTTTGTTTGGAATATAACCATTATTTCAGCTTTCCTGAACCTTTTGTTTCATTCTTTAAAAAAATGGAATAGATGCAAAGAATTGTGTATGGCTTTATAAATTGCTTCCCATCACGGCAAGTTTGCCTTTTATGTATCGAGTAGTGGTGTTAAAATATGCCACAGGCGAATAAAACGTGCAGTTGTCCGACATTCTCTTTAACAGTGTATCTTGTTAAGTATCTTTAGAGCACATTGTTAAGTTGAAGTATATGTTGAGAAATAATTCTTGTGCGAGATGTTGTGGGCTTTTATTTCCCGGGAAAGTAAGAAGAGTCCTTGTTTGTCAAGTCTTTCGTGAGTAAAAATGTTAGGGTCTTAGTGACCATGTGGCAGTGGAGACGAACTGCAATTAATCTATGGAGGATTGTAAGAGCAATTAAGACATCATTAAAGAGAAAGAGACGTTCGGGTTTCTTCTTCCTCCTCCTCCTCCTCAGGACTCTTTCTCCACGCCCTTGGCCTAATGCTGCTCAAGTGGGCTCGGCCTTCAGGCCTTGTTGACACTGGTCGCTTTTTGAGTATCTCATTGCCGTTGATGTCTTCTTGTCAGAGGGTGAAGTTTGGTGTGGCAAAATGAGCAAGGATGTTGTATATGGCTATGGTGGATCTACTCATATTTTCATCTTTACAATCGTATCGCTTCGGAAGACACTCAGCTTTTCGTAGGGGCATCAGAAATTGCTCGAGACCTCAGAAAATATCCTGGGTTCAGTGTTGCCTGTTGCCAATGCCTCCCTAAACATGATTGAATTGAAGGCCTCCCGCACGTTGAGTAAACGGCAGATAGTCAATTGGGGATCCCTTAGCAGGTGTCGCCGATGGTGATGACATGGATGTCGCCGAAATTTGCTTGCAAAAGGAAATTCTTGGGAAAGTCAACACAAGCAGGCTGTCACTTCGTTAATTATGCTGTTGATGTTTGTGTCGAATTTCTTTTTGAGCCTGAGAGAAACGTTGGATTGTGGTACGCGTTTCTGATCCAAGTACCTTTTTAATTTAAAGCAGCTGGTGTGTAGTATTTAATGTTCACAGAAATGTATTTTTGCAGAGCATGACTTAAGTCAGAGAAATGTGCTGGTACAAAATTTAGTACTAAATCTCTGTGTTTACCATTACTTTTTCTAATACAGACACGCACACACATACGTATATATATATATAATATTATATATATATATATTATATATATATATTATATCATATATATGTGTGTGTGTGTGTGTGTGTGTGCGTGTGTGTGTTGTATGTGTGTGTATGTGTGTGTGTGAGAGAGAGAGAGAGCACTGGTAAAAATGTTCTGTTACAGCAGAATTTCATCTGTGGGCGCCATAAAAATGCCAAAATATAGAAAGAAAGTTCAATTTTTCAGAGACTGCTGTCTCTCTCTTCAGGTAGCTAATGAATGAGAAAAGTTACAGAAAATGCGGTATTTATGCCAAGAGATCCATCCACAGGTAAGCAGATTTAGGTCACCCCCACTGATAATTCCTCTTTAATCCTCTAAAGCGTTGGTTGGAGGAAGATTTTATCTATCACATCTGAATCGTAGGCGCCCTTTGAGATGTTCTTTACCTGTCTGTTTAATCAAAGCCGCCTCTATCATCTGGCAGTTGTATTGACAGTTGCTGTTATAAATTATATGTGACGAATTCCAGTTTATTCTGTGGTTATGGTTATTTATATGGTTATAAATAGCTGAGCTCTGTTGTCCATACCTAACTGACCGTTTATGTTGTATTAATCTCTGGGGAAGTGATTCTCCTGTAAAGCCCGATGTAAGATTGGTCACAGTCAGGGCATGGGATTTCGTATACTCCTGAGTCCGGGCTTGTCTTTTGTTGGACTTTAATCAGGAATTTGGCTAAGGTATTTGGGTAGGTAAAGGCAAAATGGTTAGATTTTCCGAGTCTGGGTCACCGTCTTAATCCTGTCCAGGTGTGAAATTTTTATTTTATTGTTGGGTGTCTCTCTGGTCTTGTCTTGAGGAGGTTGGTAGAAAATTACGTTTGCTTGATGAATTGCTTTTTCAATCAATAGTCAGGATACCTTAAAGACGAAAGCTGCCCTCGAATTAGTTCAAAGTCCTTTTCCAGAAAATCTGGGGAACAAATTCGTAAGGCTCTTAAGATAGGATGCTGTCTACGCATATATTTATTGGACTGTCGTGATAGCTAAAGTAGTGAATATATGAAAGTGAGAGCGTTGGTTTTCTGTATATGGGAAATTTGTATTCTGTCGTGTCTCTAATTATTAAAACATCAAGAGAAGGAATTTTGTTGTATGTATCCCATTCAACTTTAAATTTTAAATTTTTATGGGCTCCTTTTATACACACACACACACACACACACACACACACACACACACACATATATACTATATATATATATATATATTATATATATATATATATATATATATAGTATTGTGTGTGTGTGTGTGTGTGTGTAACTTGGAGATTAAAGGTAAACAGCAGAAATTTAGTACTAATTGTAATGACAGCACACACACGCGCGCGCACACACACACACACACAACACACACATATATAACATATATAGATATATATATATATGATATATTATAATATATATATATATATATATATATATATATATATAATATATAATACTGCACAGAAAATGTATTAGTGTACTATTAGGGATAGATAGATATCGTAAAGAAAATTTTTTGTCTAAAAAGACGTTAGAGTTTTACGTTAGAATGAAGTGTATTATACTACTATGAATGTAACCCCTTCATACATACGCCTTTATTTTGTAATATGAACGCTGCAACAAAGACGTCTTTTCGCTTTTACGCTACGGAGGCTAATGACATAAATCAGGAAGTCTTTTGTGCTCATTTGATATAATTTGGCGTATTTTATTCATCATAAAAGCAGAGCGCACTGTAGAAAAAGTCTTGAAGCTAATCACCATAATCCATTAAGAAAATAATCCCTTTTATCATTAAATATAACGAAAGTTACCCACTTAACGGTAGGGAAGTAGAGTTGAATTGGGTAGGAGAAAAGGGGCGAGCAGGAAGGTAAAGTGAAAATGGGAGAAATTGCTAATGGACTCTAAGGGAAAGTCGGGGGAAAACTAATATAGATGTTGAAATGTCATGATAATACATGTTGGAAGGACGCAGGGAGGGGACGGGTTAGGCTTGCAGACGACCCAAGACGTTAAGGGGCCCATACACTGAACGATTGTATGAAAGCCTGTCTGTATCGTTCGCAAAAACATTGTGTATGGGCTTGTCTGAATGCAAAAGTGGGCGGAGTTTCGTGGTCTGAACAATCTCAGCAGGAATAGGTCACTACAAGGTTGCTGGCTTGCAACTTATGTCTGTCATACACAGGTGGTTCAATATGTGTCTGCCTGCTGACACATCTCTCCAGAGATGATGCCATGTCTTCCCGAGGCAAAATCTTTTTTCAGGCTGAAATCTGTGCGGAGATCGTTCATACTGTCTGAATAGTTTGTGTGTTTGTCGATAACGACAATCGTTCATACAATCTTTGAGTGTAAGCGGGCCCTTAGGCATGATATGGTGGCAATTTATATATATATATATAATATATATATATATATATATATGTATGTATGTGTGTGTGTGTATAGAATCAACTAATTTATTTTTTTACCAGATACATACGCATCTGTAATAGTCACAAAATGCCCTCTTAACTTCTCGAATTCTTTGTTCTTTTTTTGGATACGCTTGCCAGTACAAAGCTTGAAGATCCAAGTTCAAATAAATATGCAGAAATTGTGACATCCGGTGCCGGGGAACAAACCCAGGTCCTATAATTACTAATAGGTCAGGTCGGCAACATGACCTTACACTTATAGTGATTATGAAACCTGGGTTCGTTTCCCGGTACCGGACATCACAATTTCTTCATATTTATTCGAATTTGGATCTTCAGGCTTTGTAGTGACTTGTATCCAAAAAAGAGCAAAGAATTCGAGAAGTTAAGAGGGTATTGTGACTATTACAGTTGCGTGCGCGCGCGCGTATATATATATATATATATATATATATATATATATATATATATATATATATAATATATGAGTGTGTGTGTGTGTGTGTGTGTGTGTGTGTGTGTGTGTGTATTGTATAATCTGCAACTGATTTATCCCTTGGAAAACAGAGTTTTGATGGAAAGAGTAATTGTACATAAATCTAGTGATCGTTTGTGATTTAGTGATTTTTCAGTTTTTCTTTATGCGTTTTTGTTGTCAGTCCTGATGATGAAGACACTCCGAAACCGAAACCGGTAATCGTAACTAAATATTGGATGTTTTATGTACAAGCACTAGTTTTACTCTCTCTATATACGTATATATATATATATATATATATATATATATATATATATATATATTATATATATATATATGTATATATGTGTGTATGTGTGAGGACGAAATTATTATCAACAAAAAAGTTCCCCGTCGGTTAACACATGAAAATATATTAATGTCGAGGTAGAGCGAATTAGATATTATAGGACATTTGTAGATTAATGCATATATATGTATGTGTGTACAAGATAAAAATGAAACAGACGTAAAGGAACAGAAAAGAAATGAATAAGTCATGGTTAAAGGAGTCGGGAATGAATGTGTTCAGCATCGACAAGGAAAGCAAGCAACTGCATATGATATTTGGAGAGGAGCGGTGGAGAGGCCTGTAATGTAAGGTACGGGGAAATGCAACAGGAGATTTGAGACAAGGGAAAAAGAACAGCCAGTATTCGATTCGGAAAGTAAAGTTAAAGTAGGTTAAATAAAAACAATCCTGCGGAATGACGTCCTAGGTCTGGTTACTCTTTGAGCCTGAATCGTGTAATATGAACCAGAGGAATCACAGGAATCAGTTCGGTAACACTAAAAGGTACTTCTTTGATCAAAACAAGGCATTTAACTATATGAGTATGCATTTTCTTGGTGTATGGTTGTTATATATATGATATACTATATGTCTCTGGATTTTTTATCTCAAGATAAATTACAATATGGTTAAGGGTCGTTGTATATTAGCAGTATTTGTATGAATGTTTAAACACTACTTTATGTATAGTACTTTATAAAAAAAAAAATACGGATATCAGAGTATGTTATTCTTCGACTTCTTTTTCCCCAACTGGTAGTCTTGGAGGGTTTACTTGGAAGTATTCTTACGTAAACATGGCATGAGAAATATTGGGGACAACAAGCCTTATTAGTAATATATATATATCCTCTGTTTTAGTAAACTAATCCTCTATGCACTCTGGCTTTTCATAGTCTAAAAGCCCTGAGGTATATGAGAGAAAAATGCAGATGGTTTTATATTTTTAGAATGCCCTGAATATGAATGTGTATCCGATAAGTTATTAGTAAGTTTTCCGAATATGAAAAAATGTAAATTTTCTGCGTCTGCACTTTATGAAAGGAGCCAAGGAAAGGATGAAGGCAAGAAAACGCTCAAAGTCAAAGTTTTCCTTTAATATACGACCATTTGAGACGACCAAATTGAAAGGAGCGGCCTCATTCTACAACAAGTGAAAAATGAGCCTGTGGTTATGGTATGGTGCTCTATGAGCCGCGGCCCACGAAACCTTAACCATGGCCTGGTGGTGGCCTGTCCATATAGTTTCCAGACGCACGGTTATGGCTAACTCTTAAGTAGAATAATTACTGAGGCTATAGGGATGCAATTTGGTACGTTTGATGATTGGAGGGTGAATGATCAACATACCAATTTGCAGCAGTTTTCTTTTACAGAAAACTAAAAACCCTAAATGCCAAAGATTTTCGTGGAATTTTACACTGAACATTTCTAATTTTGAATGCGCAAGAAGAAATGAATAGGAATCTAAGTGTCCAGCCAAGAGCGCCAATGAGTAATCAAGTGGCGAAATGAACAACCGAATTTTAAAATCTGAAGAAGAATGGTGCCTAAAATGGGAGAAGTCATTTTCCTTAGGTAAAGGAAAATTGCCTCGTTCGTGGGTTTTATTTGAACTGCATAAATAAGGTATGGAGGGTCTAGGAAGCCCAGTGGAGATCAGTGAGTCAATTAACGATTTTTACTACTTCCATATTAATTTGATATTCTTGAAATGTTTGATAATCTCATCCAGTAGGTACCTCATTTATAATTAAGAAGCAGTATCAGATGGTAGTGCATATTTTCTTTCAAATATTTGGTATGTCCATTAAAACAGTCATGTTTGCTCTATAGGTTTTCGCAATTTTTGTTCCAGTCACTTCCGTTAATTGGACGGTATAACTTTTCCTTGAAATAAGAATTTAAACTACTGTATTTCTACTGGTATTTATTAATGATATTTATTATGCATGTTGCTGTAAGTAAACAGATCATATGTTAAAATTTTTGTAATTCACGAAAAGGAACGCTGAATATTTATGATGTTTACGAGTATTGACTTCTTTTTCTTGATCGGATATCATACAATTTTCTAGAGACATTTTGAGTGATATATTCTTTTTCATTTAAATATTCGGAGAAAAAGAAAGACTGTCTAACATGGTTCGTCCAAGACTGGATGATGAGATTATTCTATGGACTTCTCGCTTGCTCACTTTAACAGCGATCCTTTTCGTGAATTCAAAAATATTTTAACATAAGGACTGTTTACTTTGCGCGTGTTTTGATATATTTATTAGTGACGTTTATGCGTATACATTGTCAGCCGATGACTATGTAAATGTATATTTCTTGTTTTCCTCTTTTACAGGAAATTGACAATTGAGACAAACAAAATTAGGTAATTTTGGAGAGAGAGAGAGAGAGAGAGAGAGGAGAGAGAGAGAGAGAGAATTTGCTGAGTTAATGATAGACCTGTTTCATAAGATTAGAGAGGCCTTAAGCCCCTTGTCTCTGCCTTGAATTTTAGTAGGTGCCAAAATGAATGATGTTATCCTATTCCCTCTATCTCGCCTTCCCTTTTCTCTCATTATAATACTTCCCGCTCACGTGAGGCGGCGTCTAGGCCTTTTCAAGGGCCCCGTGCTCATGAGCAAAGAAGCTCCATAAAAAAAGTGGGGGAAATGTCAAGAGCCTACTAGGAGGCTCTAGAGGGCCTTCTGGTGTGTATTGTTTTCTCCATTGATCCGTGTTGCATAAGGCTATAGAAGAGAATGGGCTGCCTTCTACACTCAGTGAGGTTTGTTAGCTACTCAGTTTTTTCTCTTCTTCTTCTTCAAGCTGAAAACTTTGTCTGGTGCGGTTGAAGGACCTCCTCCGAAATGATAGAATGACGTGGGTGTTACCCCATTTAGGGATAACTCATGTGATGACGTCGTTAGAAGCACTTTATTGTTTTTTCTTTTCTTAGTTTTTGCTTTATCGGGGTTTTGTTTCGTTTGTGTTGACTTACGTGCTTTCTGCTAAATTTGTATCTGTTGGTAAATTACGAGGCTGTATCTTGAAAGGTTAATTTTTTGTAAGGATTTATCAACAGACTTCCAATGACTTTTTCCATACGTAATTGTGCTCTGTCTATGCGTAGTTTCTTTTTAAGCTTACATTCAATATTTACTATATGAATTGGTAGTAGAATGTTTGTAATTCTGTTTTCTCAAATGTTTGTAATTCTGTTTTTCTCAAAGTTTCATAAAGCCATTCCATACGTGGACTATGGAGTTCAACTGCACAATGTTATTGTTGAGCTCAGGAGACTTCAGAAGTTGGGTAGCATTGAAAAGAAAATGATAGAAAGCCAATGGTCAGTTACATGTAACATATGTCTGAAAGAAAATGTGCCTCATTATCAAGATTCTATATATTATATAATATATATATATAAGTATATCTAATATATATATTTAAATTATAATTATATATAATATATATATTGTGTGTGTGTGTGTGTGTGTGTGTGTGTAGATATTTGATATACGACCCATCTTGTTCTCGGAATGACTTCCCCTTTATTGAATCTAGCTGTGTAGGGTCGTCTAAAGATGCGTCGTAGTAAATGAGTATTTGCTTGAGGCGTTGTAAAGCGAGCAGGGAGATGGGAGAAGAACGGATCCACTAAATACCTGGCACTACATGTAATTTGCGAAAAGAGCCATCGTGTTTTCTCTCTCGTCACGTGTTCCCTCCCTCTTGCTCTCTGTCTGTTGCTGCCCAGGGGCGCTCTCCTTAAAACTGTCACCCCTCGTCTCTTTTAGACAGGGAACGCCTAATTAGAGGCTGGCGGTTTCACCCTTGCTCTTGCTGGTGGGGAGTCGTTTAAGGTTTTCTCCTCGTCTCCTGGAAAGAAAAGTTGTGCCCTTTTCGCCTTATTATTTAGTGGGTTTGAGAGTCCTCTACGGAAATGACCTCTTCTGTGACTCATTTTATGTTTTTTTTTTATTTATTTTTTTTTTTCATCGTTTTGCCCAGAGATTTTATTTGCCTATTTTTTTTTTTTATCTTATTATGCCGTGTCATAGATTAACTTATCTTGAAGAATGCCTTGAGTATGTGGTTTCACTTGGGCCCACTTTAATAGTAGTTTGGGTGAACAATCTCAGATTGCTCGTTTTTCGAAATAATGTTTCAAGATGATTTCAATTCTTTAGCTTCTGAGAGTGTCGAGTTTACAAATTATCATGTTGATATTTAATGTATTTATTCAGTGTCTTGTTATATTTTGTTGAGAGAGAGAGAGAGAGAGAGAGAGAGAGAGAGAGAGAGAGAGAGAGAGAGAGAGAGAGAGATTATCTTATGAATGGTTTCATTCGTTGGACTTCTGTTTTGATCTCATACATTTTGGGTTGATGTTCCGCTTTTGTCTTCTTCCCCGAGCTACGATTGACAGTGGTCTATTGAGAACTGTATACTTAATTCATTGCTTAGGTCAACAGAGGCATAATGGAGTTTAGGGAATCCGCCTATTCGTCTCTTATCGCCCGGTTCGAGAGTCGAACACTGATTCCTCAGATTGTGTGCTGAGGCGCTTACCACTGAATTACGGGGCCAGAGAGAGAGAGAGAGAGAGAGAGAGAGAGTATTAATTATTATTTGCAAATGCTGAAACCGAACAAGTAAGTTCAGGGTTTATTAAGAATTATGTTCCTAGCTCTGATATATCTCGCCATCAAATTTCAGCCTTGGAAAAAGTTACGTAGCAAGTATAGATAAAGTTTCTTGTTTTTGAATGTGTTGAAAGTTATTTTGACATGATGGAGCTGATTTAAAAATAAATCTATCAGCTGGTTCCGCAGCCACTGTACTTACGGTTTTACATATTTAAGACTTGTTGCAAAGGGTTTTAAAAAGTCATTACTTGTGTCATTTCTCATTCAACTTGAAGCGCGCAATGCGAAGCTGGAGTTTTATAACTGCAATGGCGAGTGTGCTTTGCATGTGGAACATCGAGGTTAATGAGACCAAAGATATAATGATTGATGTAGAAGATTGATACTGTCGTGATAGCGTAGAGTAGAAACACAATGAATACGAAGATATATCAGTTCGATAGTTTATGCGATATGTAGTGGCATACCTTGTAGTATGGTAAATTGCCTAGGGAATTCTTCGCCAAAAACTAGAAATGGAGAGAAAATGAGGATAGTAATTTTGCTTTAAAAAATCGTCAGTTTTTGTTTAGTTCTCCCCGCACTTTCTAAATTTAGGAATCGTATTGCCATGCATTTTTCAAATGGCCGACTTGATCATTATCAGTCCAAGGTCAAAGCTTTGGGAATTTTTAGTATCGTTTTTTGTCCATTTTGTGTATATGCGTTAAAATGTGTTTACACATATGTTTAATATATAAACATACACATACATATACGCACACATGCATATATATATACTTACATACATACATATATATATATATATGTGTGTGTGTGTGCGTGTGTGTGTGTGTGTGTGTGTGTGTGTGTGTGTGTGTGTGTGTGTATGTATTGTGTGTGGTTTTATTTTGGACATGGGTTCCTTGCATTTTTCTAGTAAGCATCGAAGCGGGAAAAGATACGAGTGTCACGTAAGAACAGTGAATGAAAATTAGAGGTTTCTAATGCCTTGAGCTCCTCTTCGTGCTTGTTTGGGACTGTCACCTGGCGTATCATTTTGCTGTGCTGCTAATGCCTGTGTTCCATAGTTTCCTACCGAGTTCGCTGTTATCACTGCGTCATTTTTATGATAAGGCAGATTGGATGGTGAAAGTATAACCTCACTTGCCCCGTTCAAAGAAAAAAACGGGAAAGGCGAGGCTTGTCCTTGAAGGGACGAATAGAACTTCTTAATCAGTTTTAAATTACATTTCTTCCTCTCTCATGTCGTATCTGTTTTTGTGATTTTACCTTAATTATTCTTTGCTGACAAACCCCCTTGATGATCAGTAACTCAAGTTTTATACAAAAGTGAAATTTTACCTTTCAGGACAAAATTTTAAGAATTTTCCAAGCTTTGCCTTGATTCGTTTTTTTGTGTCATGAGCAAACTTTGACCAACTTCAGCTTGATTTCTAGTTTGAGAATATTTCTTTAAGTGTATTTTGTTCTATCCTTTGTAAGCGTAAATGAAATTGATTCCTTTGAGACAAATTTGGGAACAAACGATGATAAAACACTAGCAATGTGCGATTGACTGTTTTCGTGTTTTTTAGTCTCTATTATCTCCGTTATTGTCTGGAAGTGTAAGAAACCTTTTCTTATGGATTCTTCTGGCCGCTCCTTGGGAAATTTTTTTTTCTTGTGTTTAAGCTCAGTATATCTGACGCCTTCTTTGACGCGGAGTCATACATTCTTTGATAAATGCATTGATAGGTAGGAGTGAGTAAATCATAACTCATCAGCAAATATGATAACTGCTAAGTATACTATCCCCCAGTAGGCCATTCGATGTCCACACAATTTTTCACATGCAAGAACCTCAATATGTAGTAGCATTTACTCTTACATTAAGTTCCTCGTTGGACGAGTGGGTTACATGCTTGACTACCGATCTTAGGGTCCGGGTTGGATTCCCCGCTCTGCCAACGCAGAATCAAAGGAGGAATTTATTTCTGGTGATAGAAACTTATTTCTCGATGTGGTTCGGATCCCACAATAAGCTGGAGGTCCCCTTTCTAAGTAACCAATTGGTTCCGAGCCACGTAAAAATATCTAATTCTTCGGGTCAGCCCTAGGAGAGCTGTTATTCAGCTCAATGGTGTGGTGTGTTTGGTAAAACTAAGATATAAAATTAACTTAATTCTTACATTTATTGCTTTACAATGTATATATACAGTTGTTAATACAATTTAACTTGTGACCTTAAATGAAATACAGTCCATTGAAAAAGAAAATAAATTGAAATAAAACACCTTGCTGATAATAAGGCGGCTACATGTCTGGAATTTGTTCTGAATTGTATGAAACTGCTCCACAGTGGTATGTTTTTTAGCTCTTTTCTTAAGTCATTCATTTTTGCCTAATATGCAAATGAATGTCCTAATTATGCTTCTTCTAAAGGGAAAGCTTAAAGACGATCCATTAAGCAGCTCCAACTACATACCCATTGATATAGCGACAAAAGGGTCGAAGGTTTTTGAAATACTAATTTTTGAAAGATAACGAAAATATTTGCACACCTCCGACAATCAGTTCGGCTTCAAGCTTTACCACTCCACTGAAATGCGGGTTTATGCGTTGAAGGAGGTCGTTCACAAGAGCACGAATACACCTGTGTTTTATCGATATCAAGGGTGCGTTTGATGGTGTTAGTTATTGGAAATTATTAACAAAGTTTGTGGATCGAGTTACACCTCTACGTATTGTCAAATTGCTTTTATATTGGTTCCGTACACAGCGTTCGTGTCTTGGTTGGGGAAATTCTTTCTCTGAGCTTTTTTTAAAATGAAATTTTGTATACGTCAGGGGTAGGTTTTGAGTCTGCATCTGCTTAACATTCCAGTCAAAGAACTTACTTGTAACATCTTGAGCAGGAGTAAGGTTAGTTGTCATGTAGCTAATATTCCTGTGAATAGTTTTTACTCTGCAGATAATTTATCATTTCTCCATATGCACCTGTACTGAATGGTTTATCAGAACGTTTTAATTGTTTTCCCATCGTGCACTGTACAATTTTAGTAGAACCAAACCTGTTACCTAGAATGGAAGTGATGTGACTCTAAAATCCTCTGTTAAGCAGCTCTGGTGTAACTCATTATTTTTGCAGTAGCTTAGCTCTGTTTTCCTGTGAAAGCTTTAAGACCGTTTTTCCCCCTTCCGGTTATGATTGCAGTTAATTTCTCGGGATGAGTATGCCAAACATTTTTGTAAATGTATATTGTATATGGGTAAGAGCTGAAACAAAAAAAATTATTATTATTATTTATTTATTTATTTATTTATTTATTTTTTCAACTTCACGTATATTTGAGAAGTTGAAGGAAAGGAAATACTAAACCAGTTTATGAATTCAGTGTTAATACGTGCTATATGCATTTAAGTAGATTTATGACTTCTATTTGGTGTAAGTTGCAGGTTCACAGACTAAATATATATGCGAAATACCCATAATTAAAAACCAAATTTTGGGCGACAGATTTTTTTCCAGGAATGCTTTCTTGGTTCACGCAGCAATAGCGGATTCAAACCTCAATAAATCGATAATTGTCTGGCATGTGGAGAAGTTGAAAGGGTAATCTTATTCGAATCGATTTTTCTTTCTTTTTGTGTTCCACACCTTAATCCTCTCCATGTGTTATCCACTGCCAGAAAAAGAAATTCACGACCCCGATCAGTTTGTGGATGAAATCATTTCAGCTGCATAGATGTTGGATAAAAGGAGCTAAGTAAACTTCATGAATAGAGGTGCAACAGTACTTAGCTAAGAAAAGCCCAGAGGGACGGACGTGTGTCGACCCATCCATCCATCCATCCCACGGACTTGAAGGTGAAGAGCGAATTTAGACGCGAGTGGGCGCTGGACAGTGGGGCTGAGAAATTGCTTTCACACAGCCAGAGGTTTTGGTGTCGATCCATCAGCCTCACGTCTCAATGGAAGATTCCGATTTATTCTTTTATAGGAGGTCCCGCTATTTATTCTTTTATGGAAGATTCTGGTATTTATTCCTTTATGGAAAATTTCGATATTTATTCCTTTATGGCGAGCGGTATTTTTCAAGCCATGAATTGCGGGATTTCTTCTTCCTCCGGACGATTAATGGCTGTACGTTGGTGCCACACTAGATTGACTGGGACATCTCTCTCTCTCTCTCTCTCTCTCTCTCTCTCTCTCTCTCTATCGTGCTTCAAGATGCCAAATGAGAAAAAGGTTTTATTGCACATCATGTCAGTGACGCACATTTACATGCAGCCATATCAGCCACTGACGTTACATTGCAGCAACTCCCTTCCAAGTATAGTTTTATTGCAGTCCTGCGATGGGTAGGATTTACTGAGAGAGAGAGAGAGAGAGAGAGAGAGAGAGAGAGAGAGAGAGAGAGAGAGGAGAGAGCGGGGGGGTTAAAGGTCTCTGGTAATTCAGATCACGCCGCAAATAAAACGTTACTTGGCGTGTAATGCTTTGGTTTGGGTGGCCGGGTTGAAGAAGAAGAAGAAAAAAAAAAGATTTATAAGAAAAATAGCGTCTTTGTTTCAGTGTGTTTTGGTCTTCCTTTTTGTTCTGCCAGAGTGGAAGGATTAATAAAGGAATGCAAGAGTGTATTTACATATGCACTTGCAGGTTTTATATACATATTTTTAAATTTCATATATTAGCAAGTCAACAAAGTAGCAACAGAATTTCATTTGAGAGGTTTGTGCCCTAGAACATATTTGCTTTATTTGGTGTTATTTATTTGTACCGATACTGATTCTTGTTTTCTTTCAGGTACGTTACTAAAAGTGTCGGTGGCAAATTCAAAGTAAGTAACAGAAGTCGCTTCTTTTTGTTTTACGAGCAGTATTATGTTTATCCTCCTAGATCCTTCTTATTTGTGCTTGCATGTAGTCTGTGATTTGTGTTAAGACAGAGAGAGAGAGAGAGAGAGAGAGAGAGAGAGAGAGAGAGAGAGAGAGAGAGAGAGGTTTAGTTTTAAACGTAGAATACTTGCGTGTGATTGTGTGATCATATTTAGAAGTTCTCTTAATAAAATGTGTTTGCTCCCGTACCTATGTATGGTATATCTTAATATGTATGCATGTGGACGTTTATTGCATATGAAATTAGTTGAGATACGTCATACCTAGGAAGACATGGATATAATATACATATACGTATATATATATATATATATATATATATATATATATATATGTGTGTGTGTGTGTGTGTGGTGGTGTGTATGTGTGTGTGTGTATGTATATATCATAGATTATCTATATTATATATATGTATATATATTATAATATATATATATCATATATATACTATACTATATTATATATATATATATGTGTGTGTGTTTTGTGTGTGTGTGTGTGTGTATATAATCTATATATATAATATATATATATATATATTATATATATATATTATACATGGTGTGTGTATATATATATGTGTGAGTGTATACGTGTGTGTGTTAGAGAGAGAGAGAGAGAGAGAGAGAGGAGGGAGATAGAGAGAGAGAGAGAGAGAGAGAGGAGAGCAATTTTTTTCCACCCCATGTTAATTTGAATGCGATTGGACACCCAACACCTTCGTGCTTCCCATACTTCGCACTATAATAATGACCCGCGAAGTCGGATGGCTTGTTTATATCACCCCAATGAAGAATCAATCTTACGCACCCTGTTACCAAAGTCCACCACGCAATCCAGTCGAATATACATATGCTTAAAGTCTCGTTAATATTTTCTTCTTTGATGTTAGGTTATGTTACGCAGTATAGCAGCTTACTTGTTTCTCTGAGTCTTTTTGCACTTTTACGAAGAGAAATCTAGTCACGCTTCTATAATAACCAACGTGTACAGGAACGAGCAGACAGCGAAACGTTCAAGATGCAGATTAGCTTTCATATCCCTGTAACAAGATTGTCAGCAGGGCGGAATTTGCGGAAATACGGAGGAACAGATATGAATTTCAGTGACTTGTTACCTACGGTGGCGTGTCTACGCAATCGTTTTACTCTTATTTCTGTGTGCATGGGAAAGATTGTCTTTCATGAAAAGAATTCATTAACTGTGGGAAGGTGTATTTCGTGCATTTTAAGCAGAATTGATGTTCAAACGTGTAGAATGATCTGAAATGATGTAATGGCATTTATAATATTACAAAGAATTAACGGAATGAGAATTATATTCTTTTGATGGAATTATATCCATATGTAACAGTCCTGTTGTATGTGAAACCTTTAAAACTGTAAACATGTTCGTGATACTTTATCTTTAAAAACTACGCTGTTTTGCATTCTGTCGAGAAAATACGTGAATTGTAATTCATATTCTGGATATTATACTATTTCTCTTTTTAAATAAGGCACTGTTGAAAGTGGAGAGGCTGATTGACATTTGTTGTTGGAAAATAGAGTAAATTTTGCCCTGAGCGTGTCACTGCCAAAACTCATCTCAGTAGTGATGAGGGTTTTACGCATGTGGTCATCGTCTACGAGTGTGTGTATATGACATACACACACTCACGCAAACACACACACACGCACACACATATATGTCCTTTTATATCTAATTCACTTTACCTCTGAATCAATATATTTTAATATATGTTAACCGAAGGGGAAAAAATTCCCCTTTCGGTTAACATTATATGAAAATATATTAATTCAGAGGTAGAGCGAATTAGATATTAAACGACATTTGTTGCTTAATGCGTATATATGAATCACGGTGATGTGATAAGACTATATATATATATATATATATATATATATATATATATATATATATATATATGTATATATATTATATGTATGTATATATATATACACACATATACGTATATATATATATATATATATATATATATATATATTATATATATATATTAGTTATATATATATATATAATATATATATATATATATATATTTATATATTTATATATATATATATATATATATATATTTATATATATATATATGTGTTGTATATGTATGTATGTGATGTATATATATATATAATATATATATATATTATAATATATATAATATATAATATTATATATATCCAAAGTAAGTTTTTTATAGTGACGTTCCGGTGTTGTGTAGCCCTTTGGTACATTTAATTTGAACATTTGTCCGTAAAGGGCAAAAGTGCTTTTCTTAAAAGAACTAAAGGAATTTGTGTCAGGTCATGTGTGTGCTTATCAGTGCATTTTGTACTCTTGCTTCATTTGATTGTTATTCGTTGAATGGAATTGCTATTTATGTTTACCTTCTAGAGTGTGTCGAACTGATATGTTTTTTCTTGTTGTTGAAAGCTTAGTATAGTTAATATTTGCATCGTTGCTTTGGGTTCATAAGGATGCCTGCTTCACGTTCTTTGTATTTGTTGCTTTCGCATTTTATTTCCATCACTGTTTCTCTTGAGAAAAATTTGCCTCGTATACTCTAAGTGGATAAAAATAGTTTGCTCCATATTTTGGCAAAGTACTTCTAAGTCTTTACTTTACATCACAGTGATAACTTTCGGCCAAGTTACGAGAAATAAATCTCATGTTTTGGTCGCAAAAGTTAAATACCTTCCTCTTTTTTCCTGGAGGGCTAAAACGCAGATCCAATTTCTGTTCGTAGCAAATTGCTCTGTCGGTCAGGGACGACCGTGGTCGTATGAAAAGGCGGACTTTTGGCCAAAGTTTTCCCATAAATAGAGGTTCCACTGAAATTTAGTTGCATAGCTCCTCAGGGCATCGGATCTTCGAACGGAAAAATTCGTCTCTTCGCATTAGTCAACAATTGTCATTCTCTCATAGGCCGACATTAATGTCTTTCTCCTTTATCATCAGTTATATTTTTAGTAATAACATTAATACGTGGTTCGGCTGTGTGTGGAACGACTTTGTCATTACTGTCTCTTTTTGATAGTTTGATCTTGGCTCCTTTGCTCTCTCTCTCTCTCTTTTCTCAAGGGGCCGTACTATTCTCGTTTAAAATCGCCACACGATCGACAGAGCTCTTCCTCCAAAATCACAGACGTCACTATTCTAGAATAGAATAGTGACGTAAACTGACTTTGACAAACAGACGGCCTATGAACACAAAATGATACGGCACGTTTACACTGGTTTGCCAGATGGTAGACGGACTTTGCTTTATACGAAAAACTCTTGTAAACTTGATTGCTTCAAATGTAGCAATTGAGGGAGGTATCTTCAAGTCCCTCAATTGGTAAAGAAGCAATTTCTTCTACCCTTTGCCATTTCTAATTATCAAAGTTTTTATGGAAATTAGAATTTCGATTTGTGTACCATTATAGTACCGAAAGTGTTGTGTTTTTGTTATTATAATTTTTTTCCTTTGAAAATAAAGGAGATTTAGTGGATTGTGTTCCAAGGTTCGGAGGAACCGAGACAGTTCTCAATTTTGGTGTTAGTTTCTCTTGTGATATGTTTGTTAATCATTTTATCGTTACTCTATTGTAACTGTTGAGTAAGCTGTTGCTCTTAATGTTGATTGTTGCTTGATTTCCGTTCTATTGGTTAACTCAATGGATTGCGATTATCAGAAAGAAGGAAACGAGTTAACCAAATTTTATTTAAAAATTCACTTTTCTGCATTTTTTTAAAAATCACGTGTATGTGCTCACGCCTGTTGAATCTGCAGTAGCGATGGTGAGTGTAAGGTCCTCATATTTGATTTCTTTCACCATTACAAGGTTGTGGCCTAATGGTGCTGAACGATCTCACATAATAGTTTCTGACCATTTCCATTCTTCCTTTTAGCAAAATCCATCTAAGTCTGGGACATTTTCATACTCTTAGTAACGCCACAAGTAATTTTTTTTTCTTCTGCGATTTGTAAATCTTCATTTCTATTTATTTATCAAAAGATTTGTCCGAAGACTTGAAATTATCCTGGGAGGTTTTGTATGTCTTTGGGTAAGAGTCGTGACCTGGAAAGTTGTAAAGTCGATTAGTGTGTGCCAAGAGGCAAGCTTAGGGTCCCTTCTATTTCCCTTAAAGTGACATCGATCAGATATGTCTTGAGTATTTGCCCCTCTCTCATTTTTCCCCATTTATCATTTTACCAGTCCATCCCCGAGTTCTTACACAGTGATGCCATTGGGAAGTGTAGATAGGAAATTGAGAGCAGTGTAGTGATAGTAGTAGTGTTCTGTCATTGAAAACTATGAGTATTGGATTGATTGAGGTCAGTGTTCTGGTGGAAAATGATATTGAAATGTTGCGGTGCAGGGTGTCCCATGGTCTCACTGCCGTCTTTCATAGTTTTAAGTTTTTTTTTTTCTCCCCAGAGGCGATTGCATGGTTAGTTCTCTCTCTCTCTCTCTCTCTCTCTCTCTCTCTCTCTCTCTCTCTCTCTCTCTCAGAATCCTTTTGATGTAGAGGTTTTGGGAAATAGGCCTTTTCCTCTTTATTCCGTTCTTTTCCATTTTAATAGTTTTTTGTGTGGAGAGAGAGGAAGAGAGAGAGAGAGATTGTATTGGATAAATTCTTGTTTGGCTTTTGAGGCTTTTATTCGTATCCATGTTTGCCCACAAGCTTTTTAAACTTCGCAGATTTACATGTTTCTTTTTCATTTAAGGCGGCTGCAAGTGAAGCCACTGGTTCACGTTGTGTAATAGTACCTCTTTGTAGCGTGTATGAGGATATTTTTTAGCTTATGCGCTTAATATTGTCTGTAATATAAATTCATATATATTATTTATGTACCTTTAGGTTGACAAGCCAACTTGAATTGTCACTTTCGATTTTTCATGTGACTGGAATTTCTGGATGAACAAGTTCTTATCTAGTATTTTGGCCTTTTATGTCCTAGGTATGAAGTCTTTCGTTTACCTCCCTATTGATACTATTACTGCTGCCTCCTGTTACTTTAACTTCTGTATTGCTAAAGTGTGGAAAACTTTATTCAGCTAACTTTTTCAAGTAATTTGTAACAAACCTCTTATTCTAGATCCTCAAGGAAAGGATCCGCGGGAGACCTTTCATTTCGTGCTGATCTTCTGTCATTGTACAGGACTGGTTGTCACTCTCGACTTTTACTATAAGGTATTTAAAATGGTCTGACTTAACGCTGCATTAGGTGAAAAGTTTGGAGATATCTCTGCTTTTCATCTGTAAACCTACCTCTCTCTTTCTATGTAATCGATATATATATATATATATATATATATATATATATATATTATATATATATATATATATATATATATATATATATATATATATACATATGTATATATATTTATATATATTATGTAAAAATGCTGTTTTCTCGCATTTGTCAGTATTCTGACTCAATCTTCAGTTGTTTTCTTTGTCTTTCAGTTGGTATTAAGAGCATATTATTGCCTTTGTTCTGCTATATAGAAATTATATATTCCTCTAGGTGAAGATGTTGATTTAGCATTACACTGTCAAAATTACGGTAATTTAGATTACTTAGATTTGTCTTCTAGAGATTCAGTGTTTTATCGTTGCCAAAACTGCTAGCAGTAAATTACATGATTTTTGTCGATCCCTTGAGTGTTTTAATGTAATTTTATTTTATTTGAATTGTGTTTTGTTCATCTGTTCTTGTCTTGAACTTTTCTGTCATAATTGAAATGTGTTTCTTTTTCGCTCACATTGGCAAGATTATCACCAAGTTCAGTTTTGTAACCGTACACTATATATATATATATATATATATATATGATATATATATATATTATTATAATATTATATATATAATATATTTATATTTATATTTATATATAAATCATTCACGTGTGTATGTATATATGTTTGCTTATAGAACAGAATTTGAGAAATCTACTTTACATTGAGGTTATACGATATAATCGTTGCCTTACGCCGTCACCCCGTGACCTTTCCTTGTCCTAAAAGGACAGGGACGTAGGAATACAGGGAAACGCGTGGGAAGATTCGTTAGACCTAATGATGCATACGGCAGAGCGCCTTCATCAAACAGCGCCGACTGATCCCAACACCTGGCCGACCAATCAAAATCCGAGACGCCGGTGCAACGCTCCGTTAGACTTGAGCCTTTCCGACCGTGAATCCTGATTGGTTGAAATATCCCTTCCAGTAACCTTCTTGTTATGCTTGCGACACTCCCGAAAGATTTTCTCTTGTCTTCCTTCTGCTCTTTGAACACGTTTTTTTTTTTTTTTTTTTTTTTTTTTTTTTTTTTTTTTTTTTTTTTTTTTTTTTTTCTCTCCTAATCGTTTTGTTTTAGTTTCCGATGATGTTAATGCCTCGCCAGGGAAAGGAAATGATGAAGAAACCGAGGGAGTTGATCTTTTATTATTATTATATAATAAATAATTCTTCGTCTCCTGTTGCGGCTTCCCGTTTGATGTGAAGCATTATCAAATCTCTATCCCTTTTTCTTTCGCCTGACTATCATTTGCGAGATATTTCTGTTAATGTTTCTTTCTGTCATTAGAACCAGCATCCAGAGAAGAACCTGAATAGAACTTACCCAGTTATCACAGCATTTATTAGTATAGTTTATATATACGTTTTCTTTTCAAGGAATAACAAAATTTATGCTTCCATCCTTATTTACGTTTACTTTATTCGTATCCGACAGAATTCACACTTTAAACCAAAGGTCGAGACTTACCTCTTGTGTGTTGTTGAAATTGTTGTTCTTTTGTTTCTGTGGACAGTTAAAATGAATAGTTTTCAGAATATCAGTGTATAATAATAGGTTCAGCCAGTTTATTTATGAAGGATTGTAGAGAATTAAAATTGTTTATCTGATGTAATTGTTGATCATGACTGTCCTGAAGTACTTTTCGCTTCCATTTCTCTCAAAGTTATCGTGAGCCTTCGCCTTTTTAAGTCACTCATGTGAACGTCTCCATGTGACTCTGCCTCTTGACCTTCAGCCTTTGTGACCGAATCGTCGGCGAAAAGCACAATCACAATGATTCTAACGTGACAGACTCGCTAAGGATATCCACAAGCCTTCATCATTATCACATAAGGATATGGGCACAGTTTCGATACCCCCTGTAAACCAACTCTTAACTGCGAATCATATCGATTCATGAAATGACAATTTGACTTTAGCATTTTTCTTCAGGTATTGTGCATTTATATGAAACAGTAGTATTTTTTCTGGTACTGTGCATTTCTATCACCTGTTTTGTTACTTTTTGAATTTCACAATTACATACACAATCGTTATATTCCCAGGGTATGACTTCCCCAAGCACTTTTATACAATGAACTTTTAAACTCTGTATATTTGCCGCTTGTAAAACCAAGCTGGAACCCTCTGTGATTCTCGGCTTTGGGGAAAATTGCCCGTAATTTGGTTTTGCTCGCATTTTATGTAAGGAGGGAGAATTTCATGTTCAATTCTTACTGTTTATTCGTAAATCAAGGCGAAATGGCATTCCTGTTAATATTTTTACTCTGCGTAAATAGGATTTGGAAGCTGTTCTATGCATCTATTTTTTGCTTACCAATATATGCTGCGATATTAGTTTATTCTATGTACTTTACTCGGAAAGCAGTATGAGCTGAAGTGAAATTGTTTTAAGGTTTTGTTGTTACTAAAGCTGTTTAAAGTAAAATTTCACAACCTTGCCATATTATTTTTATTTAGATATTGAAAAATAATTGATGTATAATATATCACTGTTTACGTATTCATTATTATGTCAATATCTTTTATGCGTAAAGCAAGACATGATTCCGCAAAGCGTACTGTAAAGATTGCACGCTTTTGACAGCATTTTTTTCGTCAAGTATGACACGTTCCTCTTTACTAGTAAAGAGCTCTTTTGGCTTTTCCCGCCTTCAGTTATAAAGGAGCAAGTGTGGGAGTCGTGAGCGACTTATTATTTGAAAATCAAACTTATTTCCTGTGAAGAGGAGGAATGATGGAATCGTTTTCTCATGAATGTTATTATTTCCGTTTATAGTATCACAACATTCACATTCAGTTTTTCGGAGTGATTCAACGTCAAGTTAAGATAATTCGCCCATCTTTGGTTGATGTGCTGTACATTATGTTATTTGACGAAAATGGAAGGATTCATAGCGGGATGAAAAGATTTTGATGAGTCAAAAGGAAAAGTCATGGATTAGATAATGTGCTTCTTTTGATTGCGTTTTGATAGCTCAAGAAAGATTTGACAGTTACGTAAGAAAACGGATGATTAAAAAAAAAAAGTAATATATTGGGGTGCTCTTGTAATTGATTCTTCCGTGGCACAGCTTGGCAGAGGTTTACTTCACCGAATGGTTTTGCTTATGCGTATTCCTATGTCTTGGAACAATGATGAATTTCGTGACATAACAGTTTAGAAACCTGTAAAATAAACCAGGAGAAAAATGAGCTTTATTATTTTATTTATGTTAGTTGTGGCGGATTTTCCGGGAGTGAGAGGGAGAAAAAAATTGCATAGTGTTGCACGGCCGGCTGTAGAACGTTAGGGATGAGCAGATCATAAATTTTGTAGTGTTTTTCTTTTTATAATGTAACGCAAAATGTTCACGCTTCGTTCTTTTGTATAATATGAGCTACTTGCTGAAATACCTCGAAGATAACGCAGATGGTAGTCTGCAAATACTTCCGTCATTTTATTTTTAGAGGAAATCCAGTATGATAAAACTAGTGCAGTAAACTCTACGTAAAGTTGCAATGTTGGAGAGTAACATGGCTTCAGTAACGTTTTAATGCATTTTATTAACACACCATTACCCCAAAAATAAAACAACTTTTGTGATTTTGTTATTGGTTTTAAAGACGGTAATAACGCCAGCCATTCCCATCTGTGAATAGCTTCCCATTTCCAGCTACATAAATGCTGTATCTCTCTTTTTTAATGCTTGCATTTTTCAAAAATTGTGATAAATGCCATGAATTTACAGAAGTATTTATGAATTAACGAGATGTATATGGATTCGTTTTAATGGTTCTGTAATGAAAGTTGATAAGTTAAAAGCATTTCATACGACAGATACTTCATGCTGAAACTGTGCAAAATAATACTTACCACAATCAACGTGAAGTTTAGATGCCATGATCAGAGAGTAATAAGAGACACAGACGGTTATATAGGAAAAGTCAATGAAATGAGCCTCTTGTCTTCCGAGAGCGACCAGATCTGCTGAACAACAGGACCAACGTTCAGTAAATGTGCCTCGCTGCCGAACTTCTCAGTTCCTTCCAGAGGTCCTTTGTTTTTCACATCATTGGTCTGTGGAACAGTCTCCCTGAGGATGTTATGCAGTTGGGAAATGAAAAGTTCGATTGAAGGTACAGTTCACCAATAATCTCAAGCAATTCTTTTGTATTTTACTTATATTTTTGTCTATTATTTATTTATTTGTTAAATAATTTTTCTTTACTATTAACGGATCTCTTATTTCTGTATTTCCTATGATCATATGTTACTTCTTTCAGATGGACACCATATTCTTTGGAAGCTTGAATTTCAAATCAATAGCCCCTGTTGGCATGTTCCCTATGCATAGGATTCATCTTCAAAATAATGAGAATTATAATATTAATGTTTATTTCTAGAACTCATACTTAAGCAAATATTCCACAAGGCAAAGTAGAGAGAGAAACTGCGAAGATGAAGCAGTAGAAAAAGAAGTTTTATGTGACTTCATGTTTATCTATCTGCTTATTTATGTATGAGTTCATGTATGCCTTCGTTACGCTTAACACTAATAATGACCTTTACCATGGCTTAGAAATTTGGAAAACTGTTAAAGTCATATCGGATGGGAGTTTTGATAATGTGGCAACAGCGATGCATGAACGAGATTCAGCAAGTATACGTCTGAGATTCAGAAATAAGGCTTCTGCATCCCTCACTTTGACGGAGAGATTAAATTGCCTATATGGAACATGCTTCCATGCTGTTTATTATCATCTTTTTCTAGTTCATTTCCAGAACAGCGCTATTTGAAGATTATTATGACTAGGAATATAGAATGAAGTGAGAGATATATCGATAAAATTATATATATATATATATAATATATCATATTAATATAATATATATATATTAAATAATGTAATATATATAACGTATATATATATATATATATAATATATATATATAGATATGTATATTGTATATATATATATATATATATATATATATATATATATATATATATACATACACACACACACACACACACACACACACACACACACAGAAGTAGACCTTCATGCATATGTGTGCATGAAGGTAGATCGACCCTCTCTCTTTTCGTCTTTCTCAGCCACACGTGTTATAAATTTAAACCATGATGCCTAGATGTATAAGGAGACTGGTTGTGTGTCTGTACATATGTCAGTGACTATCACGGTATCATGTCATTGCAGTTGAGATTTCATTCAAACTTAGTGCAAAGATAGACCGCCAGAAATGAATGTGAAGGGCAGTGAGATTGTCTTTTTGTGTGTAACTGTGTATACTCTGACAGTATTTCTGTAATTGCAACTCATATATGATTTAGATACACCTCTTCTTCTTGCCCCTTGCAACTTTTATATATCGGAGAATGTCAGTAGTAAATTCTGCACAAAAAATTTCCTGGGATTTTTTTTTTTATTTGGTTATGTAAATATCTTATGTATTTCGTAAGATGTGCTCGTCTCTATCGAATAACCTATATTTATTCTAATAATCCTTAAAACATACCTATGGATAGGTCTGTAAAAGGTCAACCTTGAAAACCCACATTAATTTGTGGTAGTGTTTACATCGTCGTTATTGCTCATAAAATTATTTCCCATTTTCTCATTAAATGATAAGAACAATAATTTATTATAAAGGACGTAGTTTACGCTATGTTGGATATTAGTTGCTTATATCAAAATTGAAGAATTTATTATTTGTATACCATAAATGTGTAGAGGAACGAAAGATGACAAGGGTAACGACTGATTGCAAATGCGTATCCTGTGGATGACTGAAAAAAAAAAAATCGTCTGGTGGAATGTACAGGTGTGGTACGCAAGAGCAGCAGCAGCAGCACACCGGTGGTCAACAGGTGTTCCGCTTGGCCGCACACCAACCCCCTCCGTTTCCATTCCGTCCCTCCCCCTCCCCCATTCTTTCTTCACTTCCGGTCTTTGGAGTCCTTCGAGAAGTATCCCTATTCAACGCTCCAACTTGCTCTCCCCCTCCGTCTTACGTAATATTTTTTCCCTCTTTGCTTAAGCTTTTACTTTGTCTTGGAATCTCTCTCTCTCTCTCTCTCTCTCTCTCTCTCTCTCTCTCTTCTCTCTCTGACCTATAGATATTTTTACTCAGTTGCGATCCTCGTACAATTTCTTACACAGAAAAGCAGGCAGACAAAGCGTGCATGCTATTACGTTAATTGTATATTTTAGAGTAATTCAGTTTTTTTTAGAGTGATATGACTGCCTACTTGCATAATCGTAGTAATTATAGGAGTAAGAGGTAGGGTATTGGTAAGGGCATCTTTCGGGTAAAATGGCCTACTTATGAATTACAATAGTAGTAACAGCAACCTCAACCTTGAATGAATCAAGACCAAGACCCTTCCAGTTGATTTTTTTAAGGCCGTTATGTAAACAAATACAAGTCGTTCAGTTGCTGAGATACCTCTAATATCTAAAATATCCGTCTGTTTGCATATATATATATATATATATATATATATATATATATATATATATATATATATATATATATATATTTATATCTATATATATATACACACACTATATATGTGTGTGTATATATATTTTTTCACTATAGAGAATGTTGCTCTAGCTTTCGAGTTCTCTGCAAGTCTTTTGTGAAGATGTTTGCTAATCTCATGAGCTTCATCACTCATGCTGCAACCCATGAAAGAATTCAAAGTACCAAGCATCTTATTCGCTGATTAGATCAATTGAAGTGCAGCTGGGCTCATTTGAATTGATAAGAAATGTTCTAGCTTTTTCAGGAATCGAAAACTGGGCATTTCACTGGTGAGACAATCACCGAGCCATAGGAATTAAAGTACTGTAGCGAGTTGGGGCACCAAGATGGATGATGTGCCAAGCTACGCCCGATAATGGCAATAACATCTCTGTGGAATCACATGGAGATGTGGTCTAAAGCTGTGATGATGGGTGACGAGGGAGGAAGTTCTCCAGGCAAAGCTATGCAGGTGATTACAGTAATAATAACTAGCGCATGAGAATATTGCCAAATATTACAATGAGTGATGGCCCCCAGGCTAAGGCTGATGGTGAATGGTACTCACAGGATTACTGTAAGAATCAATGTGAATGGTGGCGTACAGGTGGAACTATGCCAGTATATAGCATTCAGAGCAACTTTGTGAGGTTCACATGAGACGTATCCCCCAGGCAAAGGCTATGCTGTTGAATGGCACTTAAAATAATACTGTGTTCAATGTCACTCAAAAGAGCACGGTGTTGAATGGTACCGAAAGAACAAGGTGTTGAATGGCACTCAAAAGAACATGATGTTGAATGGCTCTCAAAAGAAAATGATGTTGAATGGCTCTCAAAAGAACATGGTGAGGACCCCGGTGATAGTTCGTTTCCAGATGGCAGTGCCGATGAGTGATACAAAGAGGGCAGCAAGAAACCCAGTGAGAGGTTGCCCCCAGGCAAACTTTATTCCAGTGAAGTACAATCAGAGGGTTATGATGAGTCGTGGTACGAATATGATGAGTTGCTCTGATGACGACGAGTTGTGGTTGGAAGGCTGGACTAATGAAAGCGATTAAAGGTCCTCATTTTCTCAGAAATATGGTTAATTTGAAGTTGGATGAGACCGGTATGTATGGAAAGTACAGTAGAAGGAACAGATCCATATTAAGAGTATTTTTCGCCCACCTAATTGTATTGGTATTGGTGGGAGTAGAACTGGCGAAAATATATGGAGAAAAAAAAGGAGGAAAATAAACACTGAAAAATAAGCGAAGGGGAAAATTCAACTAAAAAAAAAATTGTCCAATAAATGAAAGTGCAGAGACGGAGTTGCATCTGAAATTTTGTAACAAAAGAGGAAGAAATTGGTCAAATATGCGATTGTTTGGCAGGAGAAATATACACTCGAATTATTTAGACAATCGATGGCTATTGGCTTCATGCCGAAGATACTTTATTCCAGTTGAATTACTCACTGTAAATATAAACAAAGGATGCTGTTGTCATGCTCATGTTATCCTGCTTGCTGTATGGTGCGGAGTGATGACCTACTTGGGCATACTAGGGCGAGAGATGAGGTAGGTTTCATTACCGTTGCTTGAGAAAGATGCTTGTGATATATTTGTATCACACCTTTAATTGAACACATTCCTTCTCCAATAATCACCTTATAGACATAAAATAGAGTTCGTGTGTTGGCCATCTTAAAGAATAGGGCCATCGAATTCCATGTGAAGAAAAAAAATCGGATCCCTCTTTGCATAACAGCGACTTTGGAAAAGTTATTTCAGTCAGTGCTGAATAACTGACTTGCAAGAGTGTCTCTGGAGACGGATAGTCAGAGAGGGCTGCGATGCTGGTAAAGTGAAGAGGGGGACGTCGTTGTTGGACTGCATGGATTTTGGGCACACCATGAGCAGTTATGCTCGATGGAAGCATAGCCCATTTAATAATGATCATATTTTACTTACCTTCCTTTGGAACAAGCCAGAAGGCCATGAACTTGTCTATCAAACTTTTACAAAGTTAATATGATTGTAGTGATAAAAAATTGTTACAAAGTTAATATGACTGTATTGATAAAAATAGAGCAGATTGAAGAAAATCTGAGAACATTAATGTGATATATTCAATGAAGTCTGTTAATTCTGTAGGTGTTGCAACCTTATTGTGTTATTTCAACGAGAATATTCTCCGTGATTGACAGGTTTGATTATAAATAATCTCAAAAGGGACCTCACAGATGATGAATTGTCCAGGTTCGGTTTTGTTTGAAGCCTTTGACAGTTTGTGCGATATTATATACTATTATATAATCAGATAATGCTTTATTTTTTGTTCTTAATTGTTGATTTTTTTCACACTTAGAATATTTGATATCAGAAAACCTTTAATTTTTTTAACCGTTTATTTATATCCTGATTCTTCCTAAGTACTAAATTTTTCTTTTAACTGTACTTTCATTAATAAGATATAATGCAATTTCAATTATAAAATTAAATGACAAGGATGTTATTGGCAATTAAAGATAATATTGTGGCTGTTCTTTTATCCAAGAAGCTAGATTTCTAGTGTATACTTATCATTCAAGTCACTTTTCTGAGATGTCTTATAGCAGTTGTTATTAGGTTGTTCGTAATGGCCATACATACTTAAGCAACAAGCAGGACACGAACTTGAATAGAAGCCTTTCACAGAGAAAAATCCCCATAAAAGAAGGAAGGCTGAGTAGTAATAAAGAGAAGAGATGATCGTAACCACCGTATATTAAGAATAGAGAGATTTTATTACAAACAATAATAATGGTAAAGAGATTTGGGAATATTTTGTTAGTAAAAAGTAATTGTAAATGTATAAGTAATTAACAATGACAAGCACATGGAAGTATTCTTTAGTGTTCTTTAAAGCATGGAAGCTTGAACACTGTGCAAGGCCTTTTTGCGAGTCTGTGGCATTATCTGAGATTTGAAAATAAAGGTGGTATGATCATAGTGTCAGGCAGTCAAATACGTCACCTGATGTAATGCAGTACCTACGAAAGCCCCATTTAAGCAATATGGAATTGAAAACGGAACGTTTTGGTTTCAGTTTCATGCTAATTCAAAATTGATTAAATCCCAGATTTTTATGCAGGCAAATCCTCAAATTTTATGTATTAATAAGACAGAGTTGCTAGTTTGTATTTACGTATGAAGCAAGGCCAAGATATTTTATAGGATGATGTTCTTTTGTTAAATGTACAAGGTTATATAACAGAATACTGTAATACCAACACTTTTAGTTGGGAAGAAAGAAAATACTGACTCCTGTCTTCGACCTAATGGTAAATGCGCAGATTTTCAGATATCGAAAGCAAATGCCGGAAAAGAAGCAAGGCTGTATTCGTTGTAACCAAAATGTTAAGCCATACTTAAAAACATGGAAATTATAACTTATAGAAATAAAAAAATTATTTTGATTCATCAACTGTAGGAAGAGCTTTGCACTCGAGTTATCCATTATTATTATTATTATTATTATTATTATTATTATTATTATTATTATTATTATTATTATTATTATTATTATTATTGCAGCATCTGTCGTAGTTGATGTATTTTCTGTGTGGTGACCCTGCGCTTCTCAGGCTATGATTTGCCTATTCCTTTCTTCTCCCCTTTAAGTTCTCCAGCTTCTCTCATATATATTCCTTATCTCTGCTTCTCTTTTCTTTCTCTCCCCCAATCCCATCTACATTAATGGTGTTCTTGTTCTGTGCAGTCTCTCTTTCTCTGTCTCCCCCTTCCTGTCGTACTTGACCATTGAACCGCCTTTCCAGTCTTCAGGTAAAAATGCTTTGAAGGACTTCCTGTGACCAGTTTGAAGCAGACTCGAAAACGGGCCTCGTCCTGGAGACCCTTGGCGCTGGACATGCTGGACATACGTGAACACTTTTACCTTGCACCCCACATCCACGTGCATATACTTACATAAACACACATGCACACATTTATGTGTGTCATGTTTGTGCGCCAGGGAATTTATATGCTACTCATGTGTTCCAGAGCTGTGGAGCACAGAATATTCCGAAATATGTATTAGACGGTGTTTAAAATAAGTACACTAACAGACTGCTTTTGACCTTTGTTGAACTGTTGGGCTGTCTTGTGTTTTGTAAACCGGACTAATAATCACTACATTCTGTGTACATTAAAAAATTTATAGTAGGTATAAGTACAGCAGTTAGACTGTAGTTATATTAACAATTCTATTAACATTCCCAGATCGCTACTTCGTTTTTTAACCTACTTTTGTCGGCTCTGTTGGTTCGTTTGATTGACTGATTGGTTGACTGAGAGAGAATTACTATCATTCTGACAGTACAGGTATTGATTCGTAATAATCGGTTTAAGAAGGAGTAGACGTGTTAATGAGACAGAAAACCTCGTTTTTGTTGTAGTCAAGCGTTAAAGATTGTTCTTGAATCAACTATATAAAGTGGTAACTAATTACCTTCACTTTGATGCCCATCCATGAAAGTGACCATTTATCGTGAAGGTTATTCCTTTTGTGTCTCGTAATCCCAGAGAGCAGAGGGTGTGCGCCCCTCTCCCGCATCGTTTTGAGTGACCCTCATTGGCCTCAGTTCCTGCCTTTTGATCCGCCGCCCCTGTTCTTTCATCCGGACGGTCATTCATTGATTCATGCAACACTTTTTCGAGCCAAGAGCGAAAAATCTCTTCTTGTCTTGGATTGCACAGCTACTTGCATAGAGTGCTCCTGAGAGAGGGAGTCTGTGTTGCCCTTGGAGATCAGATGGTCAGGAGCCATTTGTCTCCCTTTGGAGAAGGAAAAATTGGAAGAATTAAGGGGACTTTCAGAATTCTACGAACCGTTATTTTTATCATTACTCCACGTTTCATGTTGTTGTTGATGTTCCTATCCTTATTCTGGAATGATATCGAAGATAGAACTTCGAAACTCAAAGCATTAGGAACAGAAGTTTTCAAGAGTCACCTGTGTCACGGCAGTGCTCTCTTCTTCTTCTTCTTCTTCTTCTTCACACACACACACACACACACACACAGAGAGAGAGAGAGAGAGAGAGGGATTTTTGCCTTCCAATTTAGTTAAAATCACTACACTAAAATTTTTTGTCAGCATAGTCCAATTCTAGTCAATTGATATGGCAACGGTGTCAGGAGATTGCCACATGTTCATTACTTTAATGATTGATTTTCGGTTGACTATATTTTATTTTTTTTTCTCTCTCTTTTTCTTTTATCCTCGGCTGACCTTTGGCCTTCGATAACTTGAAAAGTTCTGAAGTACAATCCCCCAGCTTGCCAGTACAGTAGGTCCATGATTAAGGATAAAAAATTCCAAAGCACCCCATGCCATTATCGCTCTTCCCTCGGTCCTCATGAGAAATTAGAAAATAATTTTTCTTTTCAATTTTCAGGTTGAGGTACTCTGTCCAGAAAATGTCTATTTAAAAAAGAACATTTTATAGGTAAAAAATAGCATGTCCGTCGAAAGCTGCCGAAACCTTAATGAATACTTCTTAAGACTTAAGATTTCCGCAAACAAAAATTCATCCCTGCTTGCGGAAATTATTATTCTTATGAATGAATGAAAGCCTTCATTGTAAAAAGGATGAGACTTTGATGCTTAACAGTACAGAAGAAGGAGGGATTTTAAACTGAATGAAATAACAGAAAACCAGCGAGGGCTAGTTAGTATAGCATTGATAAATAAAGCGGTCCCCTTATCTTTCCTATGTGAAATTCTTGAATGCAAATTCAGTACCACGTCTTGTGGGGAGGCACTCGTGTCGTTAATCAGACAGAAAAAGAGAAGATAACTAAGCGCTCCCCTCAAAGAAGCAAAAGGAATTAAAGTCAGCAGTCTCACTGTATCCAAAGCTGTCTTGACGTCGTGAACTGATATACGTACACATATATAAGTATATATTCAATGCAATTTATAAGATTTTCATTTGGTTTAATTTAGAGGCCTAATATGATTACGGTAATCTTTGAAAACCTTATCCAACTGACCGTTTTATCCCAAAGACTTGTTAACCTGTTTTTATTTTTTTCCTATTTTTTTCCCGAAGTATCGTTAATCCTAAGCTTCTTACAAGTTATTGATTACCATTCATATTTTCGAAATGGCGTGGAGGTATACACACTATCTTAAGTAGGAAAGAATTTTCAAAGCTGTGAAAACATTACCATATATTTATAAACTTTCTTAATGAATAGTACATTGACTTATCTATTAGTGGTATGCCAAGTTAAGCCAAACCATGCCATGCCAAGTACTCTAAAAGTCAAGCCAAGCCAAGCTAAGCCAGGTCATGCCATGCCAAACACTCTAAAAGCCAAGCCAAGCCAAGCCAAGCCATGTCAAGAACTCTATAAGCCAAGCCAAGCCAAGCCATGATATGCCAAGAACTCTAAAAGCCAAGCCAAGCCAAGCCAAGTCATGTCATGCCATGCTAAGAACTCTACATGCCAAAAACTTTAAGAGCCAAGCCAACAACTCGAAAACCCATGTCAAGCCAAGCCAACCCATGATGTGCCAAGAACTCTAAAAGCCAAGCCAACCCATGATCTGCCAAGAACTCTAAATGCCAAGCCAAGCCAAGCCTAACACTAAAAGCCAGGCCAAGCCAAGCCAAGCTAAGCCAACCCAACCCAACCCATGGTATGGCGAGAACTCTAAAAGCCAAGCCAAGCCAAGCCATGCCATGCCAAGCACTCTAAAAGCCAAGCCAAGCCAATCCATGATATTCCGAGAACTCTGAAAGCCAAGCCAAGCCAAGCCAAGAACTGAAAGCCAAGCCAAGGCAATCCAAACACTAAAAGCTAAGCAAAGCCAAACCATGCCATGTCATGCCAAGTACTCTAAAAGCCAAGCCAAACCATGATATGCCAAGAACTAAAAGCCAAGCCAAGCCAAACCATGCCCTGCCAATCACTCTAAAAGCAAAGCAAAGGCAAGCCATCATATGCCGAGAACTCTTAAAGCCAAGCCAAGCCAAACACTAAAACCAAGCCAAGTTAAGCCTAGCCAAGCCAAGAATTCTAAAAGCCAAGCCAGTCCATGCCATGCCAGAACTCTAAAAGCCAAGCTAAGCCAATAACTCTAAAAGCCAAGCCAAGCCAAGCCACGATATGCCGAGAACTCTAAAAGCCAAGCCAAGGCAAATCATGATATGCCAAGAACTCTAAAAGGCAAGCTAAGCCTAGAACTCTGAAAGCCAAGCCAAGCCAATTCATGCCATGAAAAGAACTCTAAAACCCAAGCCAAGCCAAGCGAAGTCATGTCATGCCAACAACTCTGAAAGCCAAGCTAACCCAAGCCAATTCATGTCATGCCAAGAACTTTAAAACCCAAGCCAAGCCAAGCCAAGCCAAGTCAAGTCAAGTCAAGTCATGCCATGCCATTCCAAGAACTCGAAAAGCCAAGGCAAGCCAAGCCAATTCATGCCATGTCAAGAACTCTAAAAGCCAAGCAAAGCCAAGCCAATTCCTGCCATGCCGAAAACTAAAAGCCAATCCAAGCCAAGCCAAGTCAAGTCATGTCATGCCAAGAACTCTAAAAGCCAAGCCAAGCCAAGCCAATTCATGCCATGCCAAGAACTCTAAAAGCCAAGCCAAGCCAAGCCAATTCATGTCATGCCAAGAACTCTAAAAGCCAAGCCCTGCTAAGCACTCTAAAGCCAAGTATGCCATGCCAAAAACTTTAAGGGCCAAGTAATGCTATGCCAAGAACTCTGAAGGCCCGGCCAAGCCAAGCCAAGTCATGATATGCCAAGAACTCTAAAAGCCAAGTCATACTATGCCAAGAACTCTGAAAGCCAAGCCAAGCTAAGCCAAGCCATGTTATGCCAAGAACTCTAAAAGCCAAGCCAAGCCAAACCATTCCCTGCCAAACCTAAAAGCCAAGCAAAGCCAAGCCATGCCCTACCATACCATGCCAAGCATTCTAAATGGCAAGGAAAGCAAAGCCAAGGCAAGTCAAGCCATGATATGCCAAGAACTCTAAAAGCCAAGCCAAACCATGCCCTGCCAATCACTCTAAAAGCCAAGCAAAGCCAAGCAAAATCATGCCATGCCAAGCACTGTAAAAGCTAAGTAAAGCCAAGCCGAGAACTCTAAAAGCCAAGGCAAACCATACCATGCCAAGCCAAGCCATGATATGCCAAGAACTCTAAAAGCCAAGCCAAGCCAAACCATACCATGCCAAGCCAAGCCAAGCCAAGCTAAGTCATGCCATGCCATGCCTAGAATTCTAAAAGACCAGTACACAGAAAACATCAGTTCTTTTCATTTATGTGGATCAGTGGTCATGATTAGTCCGTAACATTAGGTCGTAAATGGTTCAAGGAATTAATCATGATCATGAGCTGGTGGGGAAAAATACCGCTAATGCGAGGCAGTGCAGCAGAACCTAATCAACGCCTGTGGAACGTAAATCAGGCCATCCCTTAGCGTTCTCCCTTTGCGTTTTCACCCGGGGATTGGAGCGCGTTCTCGATTGGATTATGTTCTGAGACGCACTCGCTTCTCATTACAGCGTTTTAACTGCCGTAGATTACTGCATAATTATTAAGGAGCGGTGAATTATAATTTGCAGAACACTTATATATATATATATATATATATATATATATATATATATATATATATATATATATATGTGTGTGTGTGTGTGTGTGTGTGTGTATGTATGTGTAATTTTATTTTATTCTTTGGTTTGTTTTTGTGTTATCGTTTCCATTAGCTTAGTGTTTGTTATATGACGTAAAAGGTAAGGGTTTTGAGTTCTGATGCCTGTAAGAAGTTCTATATCTTACGGAACTATTATGTCTTTTCACATTGCGCATAGTCATATTTTGAGGCTCTGTGATTCTGCAGTTTTGCAAAAATATTAGAATGCGGCTGTTGCATATTATAAATGTCAGCATTTCCATACTTTGAGACGAATTGGCATCGTATATGAAATTTAGAGAACGACCGCACAGGAATGATCTTAACTTCTGAAGGTGTGATTTCGAGCATCATGTCAATAGTGAAGGAGCTTATGTTAATGATTGTTACAAACAAACGAGGTGGCTTTCGAGTTCAGAGATTTAAACATCATTAAGAGGTAATCGTGGAAATGCAACTTGAAATGATACAACTAGATATGTCTTGTAGACTTGGTGGCAATTACAAAATGAAAATTGAAGTGCCATTACCTGGTTTTTGCGAAAAGTTACTGTTGTTGAGTAGAAATCAAAGAAAAGTGGCATGAACAGTTGTAATGAGTATTTGTAATGCCTCTACAAAATAAAAATAATAATCCATTTTTTCTGACGTTGAAAAGTCTTCCTTTTTCCAATTGAGAAACATTTTATCTCGATTAAATCAGAACAGCCCAAATTCTTATGGGCTTTTACAAATTTTTTTTTTACTTTTTTTTTTTTGAGACCGTAATATTATAGCAAAAAGCGTAGAGACCGAATGGTATAGCATAAGCAGGAAAATGTCTTAAAAATATTTAGAAATGGGAACGGATACGTAATGTTTCAGAAGGGTTGAAGCCTTTAAGTTACTGGAACGCTGATAATGAGAGTAAATCTAAAATAAAGAATATTGAAAGAGCCGCGTAAAGTAATGCGAGCGAAAATTAAAAATTCCTTACACGGGTCCTGTGGGCTTGAGCGTTATTCAAGTAGTTATGAAAGACTTATTAATAAACGTGAAAAACCGAGGCACCGTTGTAGCGAGGATGTAATTTAGTGAGTCGTAAAGCTTTAGCCTGAAATTACAGAGCAGTTAGATTAAGATTCCTGAAGACTTGAAGGGGATATCCAAAAGGACTGCGACTCCTAAGTACAGAGTGAAGAAGATTATAAGGAACTGGTGATTCATGTAAATGCTAAAGAAAAATATGATCTCCAGCAAATTTAAGCCACTAGTGATTTCCTCGTATTTAAAAACAAACACTGAAGAAGTATATTCGATTATTATTACTTTTATCGTTTGAAACATTGGCTTTCGTGCGAGGGCTATATGCAATGAAGTTAAGCTTGCTCAGGGTAAGGTAAGTATTAACGCATCAGTTTTTCCGAGAAGAATGAGGAGAAAAGGCATAAAGGTATTGTGGCAGGCAAAGCAAGTGAAATGATGATTTAAGAATATGAAAATGAAGTAAAATTAGATCGGAGAAGTAGGAAAGAATTTAGGAAGAATAAAGCATAAAAAAAGGGAATAAAGGTGAAAAGTAAGATGCTTGAAACGTGGATACCGAATTAAAATTTAATTACAAGGAGTTACAAGGATTAGGATATCTTAAAGACTTATTAGTTCATCCGAGGAGACGTCGTGTGCTCACTTAAATCTAGGAGCAGGTTTTAAAATTAATTCAGTGTTCTAGTGATTTTGTCTAGCTTTCTTTTAAACTCTTCCACACTCTTGCTGTTTACAACTTCCGGTGACAGTTTATTCCATGTGTCACATATCTTGTATGTAAAGAAGTTCCCACAATGAAACGTGTTGTATCTCTTCAGTTCTAGTTTCTATCCATTATTTCTTGTCTGGTTTTCGTTTAACTTAAAAAGGTTACTGTCTACTTTTGTTTTGCCTTTCAGTATTTTGAATGTTTCTGTTAATTGTCCACGCAATCGTCGTGTTTCTAAGCCATACAGGTGTTCAGGCTCTCTAGTCGTCTTTGGTAACCTATTTGCCTGATGGATGAAGTTAACTTTGTGGCTCCTGCTTATACCCCTTCTAATCTATTTATGTCCTTTCTTAGTGTTGGTGACCAAAACTGTGCTGCATATTCAAGATGAGGTCTAACTATTGATCTGTAGAACTGCAGCACCGTTGCTTTGTTTATATATTTGAACTGCCTCTTTATGTAGCCCACTATTTCTGTGCCTTCTTTTCAGCTTTTATGCTCTGTTTTGTGGATTTTAAGTCCTTGGTAATAATGACTCCCAAGTCCTCTTCTTGTTCTACACTATTTATGTCATTGTGATCAGTGTCATTAATATAAATAAAAACAAGAAATTTAAATGTAGTAAAAGAGTGAAATATAGTAATGACGGACAAGAAAGCAAGAGAAGTGAAGGGACGAAAACGACATCGGGTACATTTTGGAAAAATAAAAGGTCAAATGTATAGAAACGAAAAGGTAAAGAGAGAGTTTCTTTCAAGATGAGGAGAATAAGGAAGCGAAATGCAGTAAGGGAGGAGAATTGAGAAAATGAAATGCGGTGAGATGATTATGAGGTTAAGTCTGCTCGAATTATTACAGTGGAAAGAGCTTAAGAAAACAGAATGCAAAAATCAGTTGTTGAGCGACAGTTTTGATTCTTAATAATGGTAGAAGAATTAAGGTATGAAAACGCTCATGCATTAAAGGAGGGGAAGCAAGAAAGTGAAATATACTTGGGAATGAACTGGATGAAAGTCTTAACTTTATTATTGTATCCTACAGTTCTTAGTTTTAATTCTTCTCCTTTCTGTTCTATTCCATGAAAGCTTTTCACAGAATTCAATGTTTTTCTGGTTTACCCTGTGAAAGTTTGTGTTGAGTACTCTGATTAATGATAAAGAAAAATCATTATAAGGCTGCATTTCTTCATTGTTATTTATTATAGGGTGCTCATCATCCTCAGTGAAACATTTGAAGTAAAGCAAACATTTTCAGCAACATTTTATTTCCTGTACAATGAGGAGTCTGTATATTTGCGAAGCCGACTCTTGCATTTAGGTGACCATCTTGCATTTGAAATCTTTTCATAGTTTGTGGAACAATAATGCAAGGGACGGTCATTATTTAATTCGCAAAGTACCTTACTTTTCTGGGTTTTCCTGGAAGGTCCACAATCCACAGTGCTTGTATAGTCAAGTTGCAAAACTCCCTCGCAGGACTTCCAGTAAACGTGGGAACAATGAATTTATTTTTTTTAGTAACATTTAATAATTTACGTGTCAGAGGGAACTGACTTTCGTCGTAGACTGAGATGAGATTGCTTTGGTGCAGTGCAGCGATTAACCGCAGTTATAAATGATACTTAACATAATGAGAAAATTATTCTCTCTCTCTCTCTCTCTCTCTCTCTCTCTCTCTCTCTCTCTCTCTCTCTCTCTCTCTCTCACGTTGTGTTGTGGACCTGCAGCCACATATTTTCCATGTACCACCTGTGTAACGTCAGACAGCTACAACAGAATTGTAGTTCGTCTAAGTAGTTTATGTTCCATATCATAAACCTTGAAAAAACACCTTCTCCCCTGTGCTGCATGAAATGAGTCGTTGGCCAATCTTGTAGTCCACATCTAACCATTTTAACCATTTTCAGCTCTTCCCAACACCCTTTACTTTTCTGAGCTGAATCTTGAAGGAAATTGACGTTTGTCGGTAGAAATATGTTCTGTGACTCTTGGGATTGCCTTTCTTCCAGTAATGGTGGAATAACTTTCTCTCTCTCTCTCTCTCTCTCTCTCTCTCTCTCTCTCTCTCTCTCTCTCTCACATACCGAGCGAGATGCTGTTTTCATCTACCATCAAGATTAGGAAAACTGGTTTTGCCATTTGTTTAATTTCATGTGGAGAGCCGTTCTTCATTATAATGCCTTTCCTAAAGTAAACGACCGGGAAAACGTGAAGAAATTAGATTCCATACACACACATTATATATATATATATATATATATATATATATATATATATATATATATATATATATATACACATAACCTAATTTTTACATTTTGTGTCGTAAAAACTCTCGAAAAGTGCAGTTTGAATCCAAAAAGCACTGAATATACATATATTGCAATAGTCCAGAAAGCACTGAATATACATATATTATCCAGCTTTCGGTCATCCTCAGCCGGACCACGTTAATCACCAACTTGGAAGTTGCATGTTTGGACTTTCTCGGGGAGAGTTTTAATTGCAATGCAAGTGAATTGGACGGAGGGGGTTGGGTGGGCGGGTTGTTGGTTTGGGGTGAGCGTGTGTTGATGGAGAGACTGCGAGTTAGTTTCCCTTAATTGCCTGATTCTTTGTAATAGCGTTCATGCATTGGATATTGCTGTGTCAACAAAATCAAGGGGCCGCTTTGAATGCCTCTTTCTTTGTCTGGCATCTGGCAGTAGGCGAAGTGATCTAGCCATTCCGCTCTCTCGGACTATCTTGCCAGGAAAAATGAAGTGTGCTCTCTACCTCCTTAGATTAGCGGATGCAGGATTGTTGTGTAAAGGCTCTCTCTCTCTCTCTCTCTCTCTCTCTCTCTCTCTCTCTCTCTCTCTCTCTCTCTCTCTCTCTCTCTCTCTCACAGTTTTTCTTTCTTGGAGATGAAGTTTTGTGTGTATGTGTGTGTGTGTGTGTGTGTGTGTGCAGAAAGGGGATATTACAGGAAGGCATGTTGACACGCATTTAATTGTGTTTGTGAAGATGGTACAAACCAGATGTTGTTTTAATGCTTGTTGTGTTTACTCTGTTAAAGTTTCAGCGACATCTTGTATCAATAACTGTCGTTTGAATATTTAGTATCCTTCGCTTACAGGAAAGGGGAAGGAAATGAATAATGCATATGACCTTTCAGCTGCCTTTGGAAAATTCAGCACCATTTAGAAATTTTATATTAATTCAGATGAATATTGGAAAGAGTTCGTCTGCTGAACAATATTTCATGTCTTTTTTCTTATTTGTGCCATTAGTGAAGGGGTTTCACCATATATTAACTATTTACTAGCTTTACCCCGAGTGTAATATATGTGGTATTTTGCAAATTTGACATCGTTTTCTTCATTAGTTTATAGTACTTTTATAGTACTTTTCCTTGACAAATGTGGGCTCTTCTCGTTTATCATTCTTTTATTCTTTCAGTAAAGTGATTGATTGTTAACGCCAAAATTTAAACACAGAATAGTATATTGATAAGCCATGGTTTTAATCATACGGTGAAATATCAGTAAATGTGTCTTACAGCTATCTACTTCAATAGGTGAATTAGAAATATTTGGAGGTTAATTGTTTGTCCAAAGTCATTAAATCAATATGCATCACAGTAATGTATATATATTTACATTGTTTGCTGGTGTATAAACCTTTTCTCCTTGGAGAGAGTGGCACTGGAAGGTGTTGCCCCTCTGGTGCTCAGCTGTTATTTGTCTATGAAACATCTAGACCTCACCTGGCAGTGACTTGATCTCTTCGAACTCGCTTGGGATTAGATCCCGTGTCTTCGCTGTGCTGAGGGTGCACACTGCCTGACAAACTGTGAAACACACACACACACACACACACACACACACACACACACACACACATATATATATATATATATATATATATATATATATATATATAGATTATCTTATTTTTTTATCTTGTACTTTAGTGACCAGATATGCCTAATGTAGCATTATTTATTGATCTAAGGAACATTAAATTTGTTTGGTATAAACTTCAAATTTCTCATCTGCCGTGCATTTCTAGACGATATTTTTTTTCTTTTTTTAAAATTACAATGTGTGACTAAAAGGTGGAAATTTCACCTTGAAACTAAGTTTGGACATATGAGTACAATTTCTATCTCTTAATTGGTTCACTGTTTTTCTTAGGTTACTGAAAATTAGCGGTGCAAGAATTGAATAACGTATAGTGATGTTAACATGCTCAATGTATAAAAGATGCACTTCACACACATGTATATATGAAATATATACTATATATATGCACATATATAGTCATTTATTTAAAGCCAAATATGAATTCATGTATATGTTTGCTAAATAGATCGTTGCTAGCTTAGTTTTTATATGAAAATAGACAACATATATATTAGATTTCGTATTGTATTGCACAGTGATAGAAAACTTGAGAGCGAGAGCGAAGGGGAAATTTTGTTAACCGTCCGCAACATTCATGTTGCAGGGAAAGCTTGTTCAGGTAATCAGATCTAAAAAAATTGTCAGGGCTCCGGCTCCCTTTCTCAATTTTAGCATTGGGTAAGTGTTCACTTTTATTGTGTACGCAGCAACATGTAATAGGCTGACTTTTATTTTTATATATACATTTTCTGGCCTGAAAATTCTGAAATAAACTTCATAGGGAAGGCCTTAGGTCACCGGGAATATTAAAAATCTCCCCTTTTTTCCTCTTCCATGGATGTCATAGCCAGAATAATTCAGTTACATTTTATTTGGGAAAAAGAGAGTATAAATCGAGTACCATATAGAGACCTTTTAGAGCGCTACACGTAGCTTTTTGTGCTCCTTAATTTAAATATTTTTTTTTTATCAGATATATATTGTCAAATATTTCAACTAGTTTCCTTTCATTCATCAGCTTATCGGACACTATGTTGTAGGAGAAACTATTGTATATGAAATTACCAAGCCTCCCCATGAGTAGTCATTTCTTCCATAGAAGACTGAATGAATACTAGTTGCAAAAGAAAAATTGCTTGATTATCACAATAATGCTTTACCTATCATTGGTACCTTCCATGTTTTGCATTTAGACGTCGCATAGGGTAGTTCTTGTCCCCTCACATTACAGCATGATTTCCGCTTTATTAGTTGCCCATCTTCAGGGTGTGTTTATATTATTGGTGACATCTCGTCTTGTAGAATACCGGGTCATTGACATTTGCTTACACAAAGTAATCCATGCGAAACGTTAGACGTTGGTAACTGATACTAATGAATTGTTATGAAAATTCACCAAGAAACAAAATAAGACTATGAAAAATATATCGAAGGCTAATATTCGGTGACGATTTCTTCTTAACAATCTGAAGCTTTTTCCCCGCAACGTATTTCAAGAGGTGCCTTGGAATACAGTATTTGATTTTAAGAGAAAAATTCAGTGCAAACAAAAAGACGTTATTATACCGACATGATGGAAGCCAAGGCCAGTCGTATATTTAAATGATATTTATATGGTATTGAGGGATAACTTTAAATACGCGTATTAGTTTCTTTCCAATTACCGGCGCAGTAATTACACTGAGAATAATTATTGTGTATTTTTAATATTCTTATAGATGCAATTAACCCCCGCCCCTACCTCTTATACATATCCCCACTCACACACACACGAATGTACTATATGTCCTATGTCCATATTTTACCAGTGATCAGGAGCACAGAAGGAAGTGCTCGAAATATATGGTTGCAACGTTAAAATAGTGTTATATGGGCCTTTTATCTTCATATGTACATATATATAAATATGTTCATATATCTGTGTGCGTATATACACACACACACACACACGCAATAATATATATATTAATATATATATATATATATATTAAATATATATATATATAATATATATATATATACCGTATAATATATATATATATATATGTATATATTTATATATATATACATATATCTATATAATATATATCATTATACCAATATATTATATATATATATATGATATATTACAAGGGGAGATGGAAATAATAGATAGATTAATAGATAGATAGATAAATGTATAAATATAAAAGCACATCGAGGACGAGAGATATTTCGTTCTAGAAATGACAGCGTCGAAAGAGCGGCAGGTGAAAGTAAAACAAGGAGGTGAAAATCGGATGATTTCGGCGGCGTCAGAGCCTGATGACAGCCAAGACTCGCAAAATTGTGCAGTACACAGTAGTTTCCTAAACCGTCGAGGATAATTAGAGGTGGGACGTAATTCGGCGAATGAAGGTTGTTGCAGATTTGTCAATCACGGGTCTGCAATCAACGGTTGATTCATCCGTCGTGCGTCCTCGGAGTGAAAGCATTCCTTTCAGAGAATCGGTCGTTATTATAGATTTGCTCTGGCAGTCATGTTCTGAAGTGTCTTCACCATTGCTGTTGTCACTGGTTATGTATGGGAGTTTTAATGTTGGATGAGCTACTGGTATTTGATTTTGACCTTTTATGATAATTTCCATTTATCTCTATTACACGCCGGAGTATGAAGTGTTGACTTCAGAAGTTAGTGCACTCTCGCCCTCGTGTCAGTAACGTAGATGTTGTGACGCCAGTTACAGTAGCCGTAAATCTCTCTCTCTCTCTCTCTATCTCTATCTCTCTCTTGTATCATGCCTATTCATCGTTTTGCCTTCTCGTTTACTTCATATAATTAAGATCTGTAAGCTTTTCATCAAAACAAGATATGTGCACAGTATATGAGTCAGTTTTCATTCCACATTTTAAAACTTTATTTCGGGTGTTGTGTTTTCTTTTGGCGAGGTTAATTCAGAGCAGCGTCCAGCTCTTTTGTACTTTGGTGCTGTAGTACTTTTTCTTTTCGAAACGGAAATATTGAAAAAGGTCATCATATTAAATCAAATGAAAGTCTCAGTGAGTCGATTACGAAAGATTTCATTTCATTCCGTCGTGTGGAATTCGGAAGGGTCATTATGGGGTAAAATGTAAGTGCTCAGAAACATGATAATTTAGTATATCAAATGAACGGTATTTGTTCGGTAATTTTTAAGCTGTTTATCCCATAGTTGAGTTGGGTCTAATGAATTCAAAATGGAAATGTTTAGAATTATATTTCGTGTAATATGAGATTGGTAATGGTACACAATAGGGGCTTATGTGGTTATCTTAGAGGACCACATTTGACTGAAAACAAATACTTTAAGTGCAGGCGAGCATAAGGTTACTTTTGCCCTCTGCTCACATTTCCACGGTAAATTTTTGTCGTATTTGAGACTTTTTATATCTTTGTTTTTCGTCTTGATAGTTATTATTTCAGGCAATGTTTGAACGAAGGGCTCCAGGCGCTCCACAGCAAGCAGTACACCACCTATCATTTTCGCTTTTAGTTGCGTGTATTATGTTGAAATCGGCCATTTTGAGGTTCGTCATTTGAGTGTTTTTATTACTTCGTGATGTCATACTTTAGCACTCCCTGTCTTCTTTTGCTTTTCTTGGATCCTGTACGAGTTCTCATCTTAAAACTTAACTGTTTATTTCTCTTCTTAGTTATATTCCTTGGTTACGTATGATAGATGCTTTATGTCCCTTTGGTCTACTCTGAACTTTTTTTTTCTCAACAGAGGGAAATGTCGCCAGATCGAGTGATATGGAGCCGATGAGAGTTTTGTTTCCCTAGGGTAAAGGATTTTTCAACTTCTCCGTATGTGGCTATGTCGGATTTTGATTTTAGGTTACCATAATGGATGTAATACTAAATACTATGGATCTCTTTGGCCCTTTTTTTTTCGAGCTAAGAAGGTTAGCCCTATTTAGTACGTTGTTAATGCTCAGTCCAGATTGCTATTATAGAGAAATTAAAAGTGATTTTATGACGGTCTTCGTCTACAACAGATCATTAGGATCATTACATAAAATGACGTCGCATGAAAGACAGAGAAAAATTGACTTACCTTGTAAGTCGTGGTATCGTGTGGCTTGAAGAGATGGCCGTCTTCTCCCATTCCATTAGTGATATCTAGGAGTCTGCTAGACCACATACACGGAAAATCCAGAAAAATCGATGTCCAAAGACTTAGTAAAAATTATGTTTTCTCAAAAATTTTAATTTATTTTTGAATTATAGATATTAAATCCATATTTTTGGAACGAAAACTTAAATTTAGTGATAAGTAACAACAGAGAATATTTTTAAAAATCGTAAGCAATTTTATTACGTGTTTATTTTTTTATTTGATTAATTAATTTTTTCATATAGAGCAGGACGCTTGAAAATAACGTACTTGAAGCCTCGAAAAGTTAAGCAGATTCCAGCACGAAAACAATTCCAAGAAAAGCTATAAATAAGTGAAATAGAATAAAAAAAAAAAAAAAAAAAAAGAAAACCCGAGTTAAAGCTTCAGAAGGAAAAACTGCAAAAGATTTTCTCCTGAGCTGTGATCTGCTTCTCATGGTCTTTTATGGATTTTCCCCGACTTGCTTTTAGTATTTTATCCATAAGGAGTTGTCTTTCCCATTCGTCTCTTGGCTAGAATTGAATCAAGTGATCCGATCTAACTGTGTAACTCTGTTCCTATTTCATCTCAATGGACTTTCTCTAGTCCATCGTGAAACTGCTATAGTCTGTCCTGAAATGTTCTCCTTTTAGAGTTTGAAACCGTCACGCTGTTTTTTGTTTTTTGTTTTGCTTTAATTGTAGGAGAGTTGTAATGCGCATATCTTTTTAATAAACCCTTGAAAATGTGACCACCTTCACTGTTTTCAGGATTCCATCGTACTATTTAGAGATCACCGAAGTGACAAGTATCGTGAATGCTACTTTTCTCACTGATGGCTTTGCCTCATGATATTTACATTCATGTGGTGTTGCTTTAAAGTATTTTACAAAACTAAGCCTCTGTTGTTTATCTGAGAATTGGTTAATTGTGTTTGTAGTTATTATGCTTATATTATGTGCCCGATATAGCAGCAGTAGTAATTTGTTATGCCTCTTACTTGACTACGCTGTTTCCCCAGAGGTTCGTCTCTGTAAATTAAATTATGTAAATACGGGTGTGGGCAATTAGCTTCAGAATTCTTATATGGAATTCCATTTCTATGTCTTTTGTTCTGCTCATGAAATTGTATTGGTTTGGTGAAGTTTTGTGTTCATTGGTATTAATTAAAGCTGAAGCTTGTTTATCTATCCTCCATTGTGGTTTCCTTAAACAGAAAAAGATCGCTTCAGCATTTCATTATATTTTTTAATAAGTCGTCAAAAGGAATTTATATTTATCCTTTAGTTAGGCGTTAATAAATAGCTTGATTTAGAATTCCATTGAGCTTAAATTTGATTCTCCATAGTGTACTTCATTCCTCAGAAAGAGATGTTAGGAAGTGTGTTGGTTTTCAGTACTTTATTCAACGAGTTCAGGTCGATAGCAAATGCCTCCGAAAATAGAATAAAAACGACAGTGAAATGCTCAGTGTTAAATCATAAATGAATGTGAAAAGAATTCCGAGAGCTGAATTCTTACTATTCTTTTTATACGTCAAAAAGCAGAGAGAATTTATACTCTATGAAATAAAAATATTTGGAAAAACTCAAGAGGCAAAAGGAAAGAATTTCTAGCTCACATAATTTGAATCTCTCTCTCTCTCTCTCTCTCTCTCTCTCTCTCTCTCTCTCTCTCTCTCTCTCTCTCAGAGTAGGCATTTATCTCATACCTACCAAAACACAGTGCACTATCCTCCTTTTATTCCCATGGCAGCCTTTCCCAGCTTTTAATAGTTTGGGGGGAATTTAAAGCCACCGCTCTATGGCTTCATGGGGTTGATAATTTAACGGCTTAACAAGTGAGGCTGAGTGTGCTGTTCCTGTCTGTTGTTCCTGCTTCTGCTACTGTTGTTGTTGTTGTTGCTTTTAAAACTACCACTACTACTACTACTACTTCTATTGCTACTGCCGCTGCTGCTGCTGCTCTTCCTGCTTCTGGTACTATTGCTTGTGCTGGCCGTTTTGCGTGGGGACACGATTCTTGTTGATAAAGGGGAAGCCCGGTGTTTTTATTGCGAGAGTGAAAGGGGTGTGACTTTTTATCTCGATTAGCGGATTTTATTGTATCTGTCCAATCCATTTAGACCAGTTGGGAAAATAGCATTTTTCTCTTCCATTTTTTTTTACTTCGTTCTTCCCAGTTATGGTAGTGGTATATTTTTTAAAATTTGGTAAAGTAATTTTTATTTGTTTGACGTAATGGGTGGTAAGATACGGTCTGTTTCAGGAATATGTGATATGTTCAGTGGTTTGAGGGAATTCTTATTTTATCTTTTGCTAGGGAAGTTCAGCTGTTGCATTTTTCATAATGCCAGTTGAGAGCAGAAATTTTTCTTAAGAATTCCTTATATTTTAATTGTTTTATAAGGTTTGTTGTTAGGTTACCGATGGCGAAATGATTAAAAAGAAAACTATTATAATCAAAATATCTGTTTGTAGGACATAAATTGGCTTGTATCTAACCATTCACTTTACCACAGAATTTACGTTGTAAATCTGGGCTTAGGAAGTACAAATTAAGATTATATACATATTTATTGTTATGATAAGTTTTTAATTGGATTACCCTCGGTTTTATGTGCTTCGTAAACTCGGGTGAATTTATAGAATTGATATTATTAAGTTGGAGTTTTTTGTTCCCAGTATATTGTTATTTTTCTTACGTCAGCATGAAACGGATGCCATATTACGTCATGCGAAGAATAGTAAATGACTAATCTGGCAAGTGCCCTTTTATTTTGTCATGTGAAACGGATGCCCTATTACGTCAGCGAAGAAAACTAAATGACTAATCTGGCAAGTGCCCTTTTATTTTGTCATGTGACGAATGCCATGTTACATCACTGTCTGACTAATGCCTGGTATAATTTCTAGGTATTGTTCTTTAAAGAAAAAAATTATTTGCTTGCTTTACAAATTGTAGTACTTCGAAGGCACAATATCTTGTATATGACGAGAAGAACCATAGATACACAAGATTTACTTTTATATATAGGGTGTCCATAAAGTCTCTTTAGAATTTGAAAAATATATTACAAAGGCCATTGATGGAATATCTTAATCAGATTTGTTTTATGTACTCAGCAGTTATCAAAGTTTTTAATCACATTGCATTTGTGTATTCAGGTATGCTGTTGATGAAAGAGATACTGTTAAATGAACCCCTAAACAATGGCTATTCAAGAAAAGGCACAATTTGTGTCATGGTTTATTGAAATAAAATCGGATACGCAGACTCAGCGAAACTACAGAACTAAATATGGCACAAGAAATTTATAGCGACAGGGACAGTGTTGGATAAAGGGAGGAGTGGACGACCGAGAACAGATGTGGAAAACATTGATTGCGTAAGATAAGCCTTTGATCGTTCTCCTGCAAAGTCCATCCGTGCTACTGCCAGACACTTACAGCTACCGCAAAGTCCTACACAGGAACTTGCGACTGTGCGCTTACAAAGTGCAACTCATACAGACACTCGAGTCAAATGATAAACCAAGACGAAAAGGATTTGCAGTTAACATGCTGAAACGAATTTCTGAGGATAAAACGTTCCTCAACTGAGTTTGGTTTAATGATGAGGCAACCTTTTATGTTTCAGGGAAATTGAACACATATAATGGGAGAATCAGGGGATCAGAACATCCCCATGTGACAAGGGAACTTCACCGAGATAGTCCAAAGGTGAATGTGTGGTGTGGGATCACGTGCAATCGAATCATTGGTCCATTATTCTTCAACGAGACATCAATTACTACAGATGCTCACCTTGACCTCTAACTGAATATGGGGCACCACAACTAGATGACCTTTAACCAACCATCATTTTCCAGCAAGATTGTACACCACCACATTGGAGACTGCATGTTCGTGGTTCCTAAATCAAACATTTCCACACAGGTGGATTGGAATTCCTTGGCCACTTCATTTGCTAGATATCACTTGCTGTCGGGTTATAAACCAAGATACGGGACATCAACTGATCTCAAGCAAAAGATCGCTGATACCATTGCCACCATTGATGAGGCTATGCTACAGAGAATATGGCAATAATCGAGTATCGTCTTGATGTGCTTCTTGCAACTAATGATGCCCATATAGAGGTGTATTAAATGAGGCAGAAACCTTCAATGTGTACTCCCCATTTTGTAGTCATTTCCACATATTTGTCTGTTCATTTGCTTTTGTAATATCTTTCTTAAATTGTATACTTAGAGACTTGATGGACACCCTGTGTATCCTTTGTGCTCAGTATTTTTTCTTTCGACAATTTCGGATGGTTTTCCGCTCGAGGAATGTTTGAAGCTCTCTTTATAATGTCACTCGTCTGATTGGAAACCATTTAAGTGAAAAATGTGTTCTGGGTTTTATTTGTGCGAAGCGATGCGATTCGCTGGAATGGAAATCCTGAGGGACCACAATCATTTCTGACAATTTTATCTAATTCCCTTCTTCAGGAGACATCTTACTTTATATATAGATATAATTTATTTTTCGTTCATATTGGATGGGTAGTAAGAAAATGAGTATATACTGCTTGGCGCAAAGAAAAATGTTTCTCAACGTCTATAGTTATGGCTGAGTCTCTTGAAGGATTTGATCATAATGCCATGCGAACAGAAGGGAATGAAGATTCTTCCAGAGTATATATATTTGATTATGCGTATTTTTCAGTAAGGGGGAGTTAAGTTTGTACGTAGAAATTAAGGGAAAATTTTTTCCTATTTTTATTTTTTTTTTTAGAAATAGTTACATTAACAAATATGTAAACTTCAAGAATATTGAAGTTTGTATTTTTTAAAGAAATTTGTATAAGGAATCATTGTAACTTATAAAACTTTCCAGTTAATTACGATAATCATCATCAAAGCCTCTGAAAACCGCGTGGCGCAAAGGGCCTCTGCCAAATTACGTCACTCTCGTCCGTATGTGCTTTATCTTCCACAAATTCACGTTCACCTTCATCACCCTTCTCCTCATTCTCATCCAAGATTCTTCCAACTCCCCTGGTGCTCAGTGGAGCCCAGCTGACGCCGTCACGTGCCGCTCTCAGGGGTTGTACGAAGGACACGTCCAAGCCATCTCCGTCTCTCATTCATCATTATCTCATATACGTATGGACTCTTCACAATTGCCGTTATGGTCTTCAGTCTTTATGCTCAGAACGACAAAATCTTTTATATATAGTTTCATTACCATACAATGATTTACGTCTGTATAGCAATATAGATCGTTTTAGAATATTGTAACCTTACTTTCGTTTGCAACTTCAGTATATGTAATTTCCAAATCGTATTCAGCTTACCCAATATTAGGTTTATTTAAGAAAACATGTACTGGATTACTGCACCTAGGGAGATTAATCCTTTTTTCATCTGAAGTTATTTAATCTTTTTGTGCATACTCTGTCCTCATTACCTATGTTTTGCTTTGATTTATGTTGAGTGCCATATCTCTTGATTTATGATGCTTTATTTTAACAAGATTTATTTTGAGTCCCATATCTCTAGATGTATGATGCATTATAATAACAAGAATGATTTTGAGTGCCATATCTCTAGATGTATGATGCATTATAATAACAAGATGTATTTTGAGTGCCAGATCTCTAGATGTATGATGCATTATAATAACAAGATTTATTTTGAGTGCCATATCTCTAGATGTATGATGCATTATAATAACAAGATTTATTTTGAGTGCCATATTTCTTGATGTATGATCATTATAATAACAAGATTTATTTTGAGTGCCATATCTTTAGATGTATGATGCATTATAATAACAAGATTTATTTTGAGTGCCATATCTGTAGATATGAGGCATTATATAAAACGAGCTTTGCAAATCTTGTGCCTGTATCTATATCCCAGTTTAAACTCCCATTTTATTTTCATATCCGACCACTTTTCTTTATAAAGTGTGTGAGAGGGGCAAATAGCAAATGTGAAATGATTTCCTTGTTCACCTATCTGTTCGCTGTAAATTCTCTTGAAAAAGATCCCATTAGTATTAGCATTGCATCTACTTTGGTCATGGATTTTCCAGTTAGATTTGTATATTTAACCAGAATGCCAAAGGGACGCAAGACCTTCCCTAATATTGGTCTGGACGCTGTCAAATGACTTCCCTTTACAAAAACCACCAACAAGGAGATTTTTAAATTTCGTACACTCTTAACACGTAAATTTGTTCATCTTGAAGCCCTTTGTTAATTTATCCAGTCTGTTGAGGAGAAACTTGGTGCTGCCAGTGCAATGCGTCTGTAGTTACAAAATTCAGTCAGGTAGTATACGAGGAGTACTTTCAGTTCTATCTAAATTATGTATAAAAAGGTAATAATTCTGAATATAACTTTTGATATTATTACTAACATGTTTTTTTCATTTATATAAACACAAACACAAACAAGCATTTATGTAAGCATTGGAGATGTAACGACTGATTCATCTTTTTAGGTGCATTTGTAGCTAGTGTGATGGCGTGTTAACCACCACACTATATACTTATCCAATTATAGGTTATACCTGTATTCACTAAACAGGATACGAAATTCACTTATCATTAACTGGCAACAAGATGACACCTCCTCTCCCAAAGAATTTTTTTTTTTTTTCAAAAAAAAAAAAAAATTAAATAAAATTCTAAATAAACGCAAAATATGAAAATAATCATATGCTGAAACAAATACAATCAAACAACATAAATACAAGGTTTCATTCAAGCTGAAAAAACCAAAATTCCCATTAAGAAAATTGCACTTATAAAACATGACAAAAAAAATCAATGGGGGTTGGGGTGGCAAAGAAACAAGGATACAGCTTACAATTAAGGCACCCAAATTATCAAAATATCATTAATATACACCAGAGGATTTACTACACTGAAACCTCACAAACCAACTCAAAAAAAAAAAAAAAAAATTCCAAAGAACTACAAGGCTCTCACATGAGTACATACTTTAGAGCTACACTGTTTTAAACCGGATTCCACATATCTGTTCATAGGTCATAACTATTTTACACACTCAAAGTTGTTTCACTTTGTTTCTCATCGCTCATTATAACAATGTTCAGCGAACAATAGTCCTGTCTAGAAACACCATGACAACACACTAGATCACTATAAAAGCGTCCTACCGAATACATATACCAAAACTGGATAACACAGAGAAAACCAACACAGTTTTCCCCTGCGCAATCTCAACACGCAAAAATTTCGTGAAGCGTAGTTATGCCTGAAAATAAAGAGTGCCCGGATAAGTAGCTGTCAGCTAACAATGTAACTCTCCGATTAGTACCCTAACCAAATTAATCACCCCACCTTATTGCACCATATGCCAATGATCAGTAAATACATACCACCATCCTTGTATACCACACCTCTCAGTAACAACTTTACGATATTAACTTATCGTGTCCTATAACACTCATTCCATAACGCATTTTAAAAGCATCACCAACCTTCCTAATATAAACATTGCCATAAAATATGAACACCGAGTAGCACCTTCTACTTTCATCTTTGGTCGTAATATTTAACCAGTCTTAATTTTATAGCCTTATGCATTTACTCAACTCCTGCAAAGGAAAATTATGATTAATAAATATTCATTGTACAATCAACTACTCTTTACAAAAATATCCTAAGCACCTACTTCAACAGCACACACACAGTAATTAGAACGATACAGATACTACCTTAATATCCGCATAGGCCTCCACAAGAACTTCTACTCAACGCTGCGAGAAAGAACATCGGCAACAATATTAACTTTTCCTGGAATATGTGAAAATTCCAAATTCCACTCCTGAAGCAGGAGACTCCATCGCATCAATCGTTGATTTTTATTCTTGTACCTGCTGATGAAGGTCAGGGGATTATGGTCCGTCATAATCTTTATAGGAGTTCCTGTGAAGAGAGATAAACCTGGAAATGATTAATGGCTAGCACTACAGCAAGAGTCTCCTTCTCCACAGTAGAATATTTACGTTGGGCAGAGGACAATTTTTTTTGAAAGAATGCGACAGGGTGGGAAATTCCCTGTTCGTCATTCTGCAATAACACTGCCCCTACTCCAACGTCACTTGCATCCGGTGGCGAGAGAAAAAGGAAGGTCAAAATCAGGAGCTCTCAAGACAGGATAATTAAGAAGTACCCTTTTCAATTATCAAAAGCCCTTTGCGCTTCGTCAGTCCAGACAAAAATTACCTTCTTTCTTAGGAGATTCGTTAAAGGGTCGGCGATATCAGAAAAATTCTTAACGAACCGTCTGTAATACCCAACTAATCCAAGGAATTTCCTGACATCTCTCCGACACCTAGGAATTAACATTTTTTCATTTCAATACACTCAACGTTAGCTTGTTTTGGAGCAACCTTACCATCACCAATTTCATGACCTAAATATACGACTTTTGCTTTTGCAAATTCACTTTTCTTTAAATTGATCACCAAACCAGCTTTCTTCAGTACTTCAAACAAGGCCTTAATACGCTTTAAATGTGTTTCCCAATCATCACTATAAATAACAATGTCATCAATATAAACGACACACCCTTCCAAACCGTACACCAACGTATTCATTAACCTTTGAAAAAGTGGCGGCGGCATTTTTCATACCAAACGGCATCACACGACATTGAAACAACCCTTGAGGTGTTACGAAGGCTGACAAGGCCCACCTTGCTCGTTTCGACAAAGGAACTTGCCAATACCCTTTTAATAAATCAAATTTACTTATATATTTAGATTTACCCATCCGATCAATGCAATCTTCAATACGTGGTAATGGATAACAATCAGATTTAGTCAACTCATTAATCCTTCTATAGTCAATGCATAACCTAAAATCTCCATCGGGTTTCTTTACCAATACAACAGGAGATGACCAAGGACTTTGACTATGCTCAATTAGACCGTGTTTTAACATATAATCAACCTCCTTAGCAACAACTTCACTCTTGAAAGGATTTAACCTGTAAGGAGATTGTTTCACAGGCGTGGCATTACCTACGTCCACATCATGTTCAAGGACTGATGTCCTTCCTGGGACATCTGAAAACAATTGTTTATAATCACACACCAACTTCTTCAGAGATCTACGTTTCTCATAACACAAATGAGAAATTGAACTATCAAAATTTTCTAAAGAAGTCATATTACCTGATGGCCAGTTACCATCATTACCATATTTATTCTCATTACGTTCTTCCTCTGAAAAGGAATAAAGGTTATTACATGTAAATTAAAAAATTTGACATTATGATGACTACTGTAATGAATATGGCATGCAGCTTAATGGTAAGAAGAGCAAATTTTTCGTGATAAACAAGAATGTAGGTGACCAGTTGCCAATAACAGCTCAAGGTCAAACTGTGAGTTACTGTGACCATTATCTCTATCTGGGAACTTGGTTCACAGATGACGGGAAGTTGAAAACTTGCCTCTCTTTACATCAGCCTAACTGGCAATCAACCTTAAACAAGTTCTCAATATTTTGTAACACGAATACCAAGATGCCATTCTATTTTAAGAAGAAAGTTTTTGAAGCAGCGGCGACTTCATCCTTGTTTTATGGGTCAGAAACATGGTTAACAAATGTATTACAAAAACCAATAAGTAATTACAATCACTTAGTCAAAAGTTTGCTAGATGTGGGGAGTAAATACCTGTACAGATTTGTGTTTGGTTGAGTCTGGGATACCCCCAGCGAAATTCATTGTGGCCAAAAAACGGAAACGTTTTCTTATGTCAAAGTTGTCTGACCCTGATATGGATGATGCCTTTTCATATTGTATATGGAATTTGTAGGGATGCAGATTCCCCTGGGTACAGATTTATTCAAAATTCCCTAACCTTTAATGACCAAATTGACCCACTAGACGACATCGTATCATCAATTAGAAATAGACCAACTTCAGCAACTAAATATGTTACTTACAGAAGCAAACTGAATCCCAACTTGGAAGTTCATAGATTATATACCGATAAATTTATATGTCGCTGATTACATTCGCGTAGCTTTCAGTCGCTTACGGTTAATGTCCCATAACCTTTGTATAGAAACGGGTAGGTGGAGCCGAACTCCTCCAGAGTTAAGGGTGTGTGCCTGTGATAATAGCACTATTCAGGACGAGTCACACGCTCTCATCAATTGTCCTCTGTCAATGCCGTGTAGACATAAATATCCAAACTTAAGTTACGAGTCTTTGAATACTTTATTAAATGAAAGTAATTATATTACTGATTTGTGTGCATATGTTTATGAAGTTCTTCTTAGTTATAAATAATATGCGTCTTTGTCTTCTGTTTTATGTTTTTTTTTTCTCAAGTAGGTTTTTTCTCTTTTTTGCAAGCGTTGTGTTTGAGACTTAACAATAATAGGCCAAGGTTTATAGGTGGATATGTTTTTTTCTTTACTTTTTCGTCTATATGATATTATGTGCTGATGTAATGTGTACTGATGTTTGTATTTTTTTTGTCATTATGGGCCTTGTACTTACAGAAAAAAGAAGAGATAGCTATCTACTCTGTATTTTTTTGTATTGTAATCTTTTTGGACAAGTTTGTACTTATATTTTGTATATCTTGTCAATAAAAAATAACTAACTAATAATCTCTCCAATTGTTGCCACAGGAATACCTTTCTCCCGTTCCATATATGCCTTCAACATATTTTATATGACAAAGCTGAAAAGGTTTCCTTCTCTCAGGAGTCCTCTACTAAATAATTAACATCACTAATTTTTTCAAAATTTTTCCAAGGACCTGAAAATGAAGCTTTTAATGGATTACCAGGAAAAGGTAACAACACCAACACCTTGTCGCCTTCAGCGAAGTTACGAGTCTTGGTTTTTCCTGTCAAAAAGTACTTCATTCTTCTTTGACTACACAACATATTTTCACGAGCAAATTCCCAAGCCTTCATCATTTTATCACCCAAATTAGTCATGTAATCCAACAAATTAATATCAGGAATGTCACCTTCCCATGACTCTCTTACGACATCAAGAGGACCACGAACACAATGTCCGAAAACCAAATTGAAAGGAGACAAAACCTAATGATTGACTTGGAGCCGACCGAAAAGCAAACAAGAGATATGGTAATTCTTTATCCCACTCAGAACCGTGACTTAAACTATATTTCCTAATCATCGATTTCATGGTTTGATGAAACCTCTCCAGAGCACCCTGACTTTCAGGATGATAAGGAGATGAAGTCACATGTTTAATACCTAACTCTGCCATTTTCTCTTTAAAATACTTGCTGACGAAATTAGTACCACAGTCTGATTGAATTATCTTAGGCATCCCAAACCTGGTGAAGAAATCAATTAATACATCTACAATCTTAACACTTTTTATGGTACGTAGTGGTATTGCCTCAGGATATCGAGACATTTTATCCATAATAGTAAAAATATATTCATTACCACTACGTGTCTTTGGGCAATGGTCCAACAACATCAATAATTACCTCTTTAAAAGGTTCAGAACAAGGGGATAGGACATAGAGGTGCTTTTGGTATAGACTGATTGGGCTTACCCACCTTCTGACAAACGTCACAACTATTGACAAACTTTTTTACGTCTGCCTTCAACTTGGGCCAATAATAATTCATAAGCAACTTCCCCGAAGTCTTATGAATGCCAAAATGACCAGCCAAACCACTGTCATGTGCTAATGATATTAACTCATTCCTGTAAACAAAAGGTACCATTATCTGTTTCAAAATTTCATGATCAATATTATCAGCCTCCATAGGCCTACTCAACCTATATAAAATATTATTAATTATCTTAAATCTTGGAAACAGTTACATATCAGACACCTCACCTGACTCAACTGGGGAGATCCGAAAATCCTTTTTCTGAGCTTTAATAAGCTCTTCAGTAGACCAATTCAGTTTGTCCTTCAAAATCCCAATATCTCCTACAACTACGCTATCACTACGTTCTAAACTACTCAAATCTACATCTGTTGCTGACTCTGCAGCGTCAACAACACTAGCTCTAGAACGAGTAACTACTGCAATTTCATTATTTATCAAAATTGGATTATGTTTATTTTTATAAGCCACATCATTTCCTACCACTACATCCACGTCCTTAACAGGAAACTTATTCACAATGGCCAATTTCAATATTCCTGAAAAGGAAGGACATTTTAAATGGAAATTACCGATCGGATAGGACTCGACCGAATCGGGAAAACCAGACAACAACACAAACTCTTCATAATCATGGACAAAATCGCTAGGTAATGCTTCTCGTAAAATCAACGACTGAGCGGCACCAGTGTCTCGCAAAATACGAACCTCTTTAACTTTGGATGAATTCACAGACGAGACATACCATGGGACAAATACCTGTTAAAGCAATTGGATAGTCATTGTTCAGCCGTTCTCGTTTGGACGGGATCGCTCTCTCTCTTTTCAATGCCCATAACTGGTCTACCATTAGCTTGCAGGGACTTCTTGAAGGCAAAACAGACTTTTTACATGGCCCTTTTTATTACAAAAGAAGCATGTCATGCCTCTCAACTTTTCCGGATTATAAACATTATACCCCCTGTTACCACTATTAGGAGAAAAGCGATTATTATTGGGAGAAAAGCGATTATTATTGGGAGAAAAATTATCATCATTATTCTGCCTCCTGGGTTGACTCCTATTAACAAAATTAGGCCTACTACAAGCATTACTATTATTATTATTATTATTACCGCTCCGGCCCGTTCTAATCCAGCCAGACTTCGCGTGATTAATCACCCCTAACTCATTTTTATGTGACAAATAATATTCGTCACTTGCAATGGCAACCTCCTGTAACGTCTCTATTTTCAGTTCCTCTAAATGTACTTTTAGTTTATCTGGTACACACCGCTTAAATTCTTCTACTAGCAATAACTCCTTCAACTTGTCATAATCATCCACTTCTTTGGATTTGAACCAGTCCTCTGCATACTGTTTTTTCCCCCTAGCAAACTCTACAAATGTTTGTTCATTACCTTTTTGTAAATTTCTAAACCGCTGGCGATAAGCCTCCGGCACCAGTTCATAAGCCTTTAAACAATATGGCTTTCACATTTTCATAGTCCGAGGATAAAGATTCGTCCAAGGTCACATAAACTCTCTGGGCCCTACCTACTAACTTGCTTTGGATAAGGGTGGTCCAATATTCCCGTGGCCATTGCAACCTAGCAGCTATCCTTTCAAAGGATACAAAAAACTCTGCGACATTACATTCCTGAAAAGTAGGCACAAATTTTAAAGCCTGTACCAAATCTATAACAGGCGTTACGGATCTACTGGGAGAAGAAGGAGAAGGGGGTTCCAAACCCTTCATAGCAATTTCATGCTGTCTTTCCTTTTCTCTCTCCTCCGCCTTAAACTTTTCCATATTAAATTCAACATTTTCAATTCAATTTGTTTGTTCAACACTTCTGCAGTTAGCTCCTGCTTAACCTCCTGATCACCATCTGGTTTTACATTTTTGACACACTCATAAATTTGTAACATAATAATCCTTTTCTTTACAGAGGCATCAAATTCTATCTCTAAATGTAGAGCCACCTGCTCCAACTCAGGCCTATTTAACTCTGCGAGCCTTGCTTGCCACCCCTCTCCACTCAAAAGTTCAATTTATATTAGCCACTCCATTTATGACCAAAAATCACAAAAAGGAATACTTTCAAAAAACCTAACTCACGAAGAGGTGTAAAAATGTTGCCCAAAACAAAACCCCTAAAATTAATTTTGCACACAAGTGAATCACACAGGCACGAAAAATCCTGTCAAACGGTCGCCAGTTTGTGATGGCGTGTTAACCACCACACTATATACTTATCCAATTATAGGTGGTTATACCTGTATTCACTAAACAGGATACGAAATTCACTTATCATTAACTGGCAACAAGATGACACTAGTATAAAAAAAGTGATGTTTAAGTAATTTAATTGCGGTGAATATTCGGGTATGTGCATCTGATTTCCTTTCTTCAGGAATAAAGGAAGAATCTGTGTAATTGTTGGCGTCTGATATCTTGCATTCATAATTTCGATGAAGGAAAAGGTTTGAGAGAAGAGACGGAGCAGGAATTTCCCTGTGGAGCAAAATCTCAAGATTTGGGAAGCTTTTCTCTTGGGTAATACGACCAGATATGAAGGAGAAGAGAACAGTCATTTGGCATTTGTTCTGCGAAGGAAACTCGAATCTTCTACATGGCCCTGGCTAGGTTGCAGTCTTTTAGGTCAGCTTGGGTTTCAGATTTATTTTCTTTTGTTGAATGGTGTGGTTATCACCATTTTTCAATAATTTATGATCAAGATGGCGAAATCGGTTACGTCTCCAGAGTGGTATGTGTGTACTTGAACCTTTTAGTTGTCTTCCTGTAGTATTGTTGCTTTTTCTCCTTATTTTAGTCATATCTGTACGAGCGTAACCGTCCGTTTATTCATAAGTGTCAATTGATTACATCCCTCTGACAGTAGTTCTGCTTGTGGTAGAATCTGAGAAGTTTCAGTTGTAATGTTGAACGAGTTCGAGAATTACATATTCGTTACGAGTCTACTATACATACTGCGTTTCTCGTACTGTAGTTCCTCCTCTTCTTCTCTTCTGATTGTGAAGTCTATGTGCAATAATTGTATTTTTAGTCGAAATTATGAATTATTCTTTCGTAGCACAATTAGAGTCCATTTTTTTTACATTGAATATCAAGAGGTGAACTATCTGTGTTTTTGTCCTGAATCAGAACCTTTTCATTTCGTTATTGCTTTTTAGCGGATCTTACCTTGATAGTGACCCTCAAGAGATTTACCCCGGTATGTATCCACTTTTGCGGCGTGTTTTAGTACAAGCCAGTCGGGGATTACCGTAAAAACATAAACAAAAGCCTGCAAATATCTTAAAGAATTATTAATCCTACATAACGACCCTCAAAAGCCCTTGGGGGTCACTATCTAAGAAAGCACCTTTTTAGCCTCAAGGTCGCTTTTTTGTGTCATCATTTGTTGCTTCGTGCCATGGGTTGATTTCCAGCAGCGTACTGGGCCTTGCCGGACACTGTTAGGAGTTTTTTCGTATAGTTCATAGATGTTTGTATTGATATTTACAAGAGCACATATTTGTGTGCCTTAATTTTTTTGCAGTTCCAGTGGTGAACAATTGTGTGCGTGTTTTTCTTGAATGCCATATGAACATTGTGCTCATTTTCACAGCGAGAGAGAGAGAGAGAGAGAGAGAGAGAGAGAGAGAGAGAGAGAGAATAATATCATCGTGATATATTTATTTTTATTTTAGTCAAGACTTCATTTCAAGTTAATGTGGGTGTTATGGAATATTGCTTCCAAATGTATTCGTACCGTAGATTTTTTCCCCTATTTTAACGATTGAAACTGAAGCGACACTACATGGTTTGTTTGTTTATAGTAGTAAAGAATTCTAGTCAAAATTTTCTTTAATACTGTATATCCTGTTTCATATTATTTTTATGAGAAATCGTTGAAATAACACTAAATCCTGAAATAAGTATTTTAATATTGAAAGAAAGAATCATAAATTCCTAGAACATTGACCAAAGGTCTATAGCCATGTAATAGCAGTTCGAAAATATGAATTAAACTGTAGTGATTCATGAAGGTTGCGTTAAGGTTTTGGGATTTATTTAGGTAATCCTTGAAAATTCCTTTAGAAAATCTGTGTGCGAATCGATCCCATCTCTTGAGCATAGATCATGAGGTTTGAAAGCAGTTTATGGTGTAAGTGATGGGTTTTCGTTTGATAAATTTTTTTTTTATTTATTATATAATGCTTTCTTGTATCGTTTCCCTTTTCTGGTGGTGTTCCTTTGGGTTATGTTCTTGTCCTTTGACTTTCACTTTCTTCCTCAGCGACGGGTCCTACTTCGGGTATTTGTGAAGTTTCTTATGATTCATATGATTCGTGTGTGTTTTCCATTTTATTATTAACTTTGATCTTGACAGCATGACAAAATTGGAATGGGGATCATTTTAGTAGGTCATGTTTAGTGTCTCTTAGACTTAGTTTTTGTGTTTATTCCCATCATCTTTTTTATTATGTACAGAGAAAATGTATTGATACATTCATTATAAGATGTTTATAGAAGATCACGTTAGCCTGTTTGCAAAATCTACTTTTTAAATTTTTGTTTGAATGTCTCAGTGCTTTTTTATCATGGCTACGAAAACTTTATTCTGGTTTTATCCATCAATCCATCTCCTATTTGGATTGCATCTTCTGTCTCACTTCTCACTGAATTGAACCGAGAGCAGTTCGCTTAATCATTGACCCTATACTAGATTGTGTTTGTGTTTGCTGGAGGGTGTCCTCTGTATATTTCCAATTGTTCCATTAGTGCAGCAGATAAAATAATTATTTTTTTCACTAAAATGCTTCAGTTAATGATATAAGCACGAGATTTGGTCGTATTTTCTCCACAGGCCACTTTTTAAAAATTACTGGGTGTCCACCCAAAATTGCAAAATAACTGCCGTTTTTCAACGGCAGTCATTTTAACATGGGACTCAATTCCTCGTTGGACGAGTTGGTTACATGCTCACCTGCCGATTAGGTAGTCGCGAGTGCAACTCCGCTCACGCCAACGTGGAGTTGGAGGAGTTTATTTATTGTGATTTGAAATTTATTTATCAAGCTAGCCCTAGGAGAGCTGTTACCATGCTCAGTGATCTGGTTAAACTATGATATACTTTATCATGTTGTTATGCATTCGTTTTGGTTATACACATGTTAGGCAGAGTCACTAAACAAAAGTAAATTGTCTTTCTGTTAAATATTTTATATAGCATATATAAAGAAAGCTGGCATCCAATATGGCAGCCAAAAACCTTAAATAATAGCATCTCAGGATACATTAGGCATAGAAAATGTCTTTATGTTCAATGTAATAGTTTGCAAGTTTATATATAATTTAGGTGTGGTTTTATCTTTAGTTTCAGTTTAAAAGAGTGAATGTCAGTGCACAACCAGGGCACATTGATAACTTCACCGCTGTATAACTCAGCATGGGGTTCAGTGTCAGCTAATCTTGCTTTACTTACTCTATACCTAGCTTTGCTTTAGTGTAGTTTAGTAATTTAGTGTCCCAAATGCTGTCTAATAGCCCCATATCAGTTAGCTGGTAGGAAGTATATATACATAGTTGGTAGATCTAGTTAGACAGCTGCGCCTGTATTGACAGGATGTGCCAGTGCGGAAAAGTTGAGACGGGTAAGTGGGGCTCCACATGGCTTGTTCATGTACTTCCCTGAATGGTGTACAGATTACACGGGACTTGAATGGCACTCGATCGGGCTAGGTGTAGGGTGACCTAACCTAGTTGTATCCCATAGGTCAATGGGTATATCAGATTAAGGTGGTAAAAGGATAGCCCCTCAGGCTTAAATCGAGCTCATAATGGCAAGTGTAAATTCAATCACAGGCAAAAGGAAGACTGAATGGAGCAAATGTTGGCCTCTGTACATCATAATCCTGAACATGATGGGTATGTAATGATTTCAACCAGTGTACCATTGTTCCAGGAGATTGGTGAAATGCCGCTTAACTTTGACCCAGCAAGGCTGGGTAAGAGTGCTCAGATGTCTGCAACAAACTTGGTTATTGTGATCAAGGGAACCCATGCACTCAGCATTCACAAAGTGAGTCTACTCGAACTGTACAAATGTTCTCATTAGGAGGCAGGCAGTGGCATCTTTGTTCATGCCAGATATGCTGAAGGACAGGGGTGCAAGTCTAACATGGTCAAAGCCAATGACGCAGATGTCCTTGTCATTGGCCTGAGTGTGTTCCTAACTCTGCAAAGCATGGGTCTGCAGCAGCTGTGGCTCACATTTGGCTAAGGACAGAGCCTTCGATGGATTGGCATTCACAACCTATACAACAATGTTGGTCAAAAGGAGAAGGCCAAAGGCTTACTGTTCTTCCATGCATTTATAGGTTGTGATACGGTCTCAGTCTTTAGAAATAAAGGAAAGAAAATGACATGGCAGACATGGGACATTTTTCCAGAGGCTACTTCAGTTTTTTCTAAATTCAGCAAGTACTTACCAACCATTGAAGATGGTGATTTGAAGATTCTGGAGAAGTTTGTAGTCCTTATGTATGACAGGTCATATGAAGCCATCCCTCCAACAGAGCAACTCTGCTTCAACACGCCAAATCGTTCAACATATCAGGCAGGTTGTGTATGGGTCAGGCAATTAGGTGCCAGCCAGAAGCACTGAGTCCAGCTGACTGGGGTTGGGAAGAAAGATTGGAGAAGACTGGAAAACCTTCTGGACAGCCAACTCCCCCATTGCAAAGAGTTATGAACAGCTTACAAATTGTGGCTGCAAGTTTGATTGCTGTGGCAGGTGCAGATGCTACAGGTTTGGGCTTTACATGCACATCTTTGTGTAGCTGCAAATGTGAGGTGTAACTATAATGTCGCAAATAATGCTTCAGATACATCTGAATGAGAATTTCGTCACACTAAAGGGTGCATCATGCATCTTTAAAACCTTGCATTCATTTCAGGCTTTAAAAAAGACCTTGAGACAATGCTCGAACATAGGTAAGATACCTTGTTATAATACTCCATTATAGTCTTGTGTTGTGTACTTTTCAGTAGCGTAATTGGGTCGCATTTCAAGATGTAATATTGATAGTAGCCCAATAGAAATTGTAGAAACAGATTCTCTGCCTCATAATGTAGGAATAGGTAAACATTTTATGTACATCTATTTTGGTTGCAGAGTTATCAAGCAAAATGTTTCATGGCGGCCATTTTGTACGATATCTTTATCACTATGGTAAATATAGTAGTAGGAGCTCTGGTGATATCTTCCATTAACTCTTATACCTAGGAAGACATTTATCTGAATAATGATTGATGTATTTATTTTCACAATCAATTACTGAAAGTGTCAGAAATCGAAACAACTAGCGGCCATCTTGAAAAGTGGCGGCCATATTGAAATGTTGTGTGGACACTCAGATTTTTCAAAAGAGCGGGTTAAAACGAGCACTTGTGCCAAATTTCATGCTTGTACCACAAACTGAAGTATTTTTCTACTTATCTGATGCTCTATATTTCAGCCACAGTTCTCAGAGGGAACCGCCTTCTGAGGTGACTTTATGATAGCTACCAGGGCCACCCATTCTCCTCCATTTCCCTTTCGAAATTAATAATTTTCAAATGCCCGGTTCAGTGACTGCTTTCCTAGATTTTTAAGCATAGAAATTGTATGTTGTTTCATCATCCCTGATTCCTGTAATCTGTCATCAACCAAGAGGCTGGTCTGTATCTTCCACGCTTAAACACTGAGTGCTCCCATCCCTTTTTTATTCCTGTGATTCTATCGAGCTTGATCTGAATAAGAGGATTCGGTAGACATTCCCTTGAAAAGCTAAGAATACCGAGACAGACGGACTGAAGTCGTCTTAGTGTCAAAATATTTTTGAAGTAGTATATTGTCGTGACTGTGACGTATACTTTATCTATATTTGGATTTTTAAATTCATTTTTGAATTTTATTTATTTATTATCCTGCACTGGGAGCGAACGGGCGCCCCATTGTTATGATGACTGGGCCAGGATGGCACATTGGGCAGCCACATGGTGCATAACAGTTTCGCTGATGTGTTGTTGTGGAGCATCTATTATACAATGTTTTCCTGTGAACGGGTTTCGGTTATAGCTCGCCCATTGGATGTATTCACACTGCAGGGGCAATTTGTTGATGTTGCACTTTAAACACTTTTGGCAAAGGTTGATTTGATTTTAATGACGTTGGTTGAATAGAATGATGGTGACGCATGCGCATTTAGGTGAGCTTTTCACATAAAAATGAGAGTAGGAGAAAATGGCGATACTGTTAAATAAACACTGAAGCATATAGTGCCACTATGTGATTTGCCCATTAATTGTCATAAGGGAAATGTAGGGGGTCTTTCGCTTGACGGAGGTAGAAAGTGAATGATGCAATTTAATTAGTTTAACTGGAGAAGTTATGACTGATTAGCTCTCGATGGTAGGTAAGGGGTAAAAGAGTTAACTATTCGGCAGAAAGAGTAAGATGGTGTTTAACTTTTGAAATAGAAAATGGATGACAGTGCTCCATTTTCATTGGTAGAAAGGGTTGATTCTGTTTATTATAGGTGAAAAAACAG
>NC_087201.1:124639330-124654330 GCF_015104395.2 Macrobrachium nipponense
TCTGGTTGGTTCCGAATAGTTTGTTCTGTTGGTATCCCTTATTCCTGTTCATGTACCGTTGGATCTTATGTGCTTTGGCCTTAAGCCTCTGTTTTACATCTTCTATTGTGTTGTTTAGTCCCCTCTCTTGTACTTTGTATTTCTCGTTGAGTTCCTCCCTTGTTTTCTTGCTTCTTAGCCTTTTTTCTGCCATCTCTTTCAGTTTACTCAAGTCAGATCTCATCACCATGATTTGCTTTTCCAGGCGCCTTTTCCAAGGAGGTTGCTGTTTTGGTTTCTGTTGGGTTGGTTGTGCTGGTGGTGTTGGTGTTCGAATTCCCATCAGTTCTGCTACTAATCGTGCTCCTGCATATGTCAAGTTATTTGTTTCTGTGATACTGGTGGTCTGTATTATGCCCATTATTTCATTGACCTCACTTGTTTTCTCCCTTAATTTCTTGGTGTTGTAGGCTTTCATGGAGGGGATCTTTGTTCTCTCTGTATCTGGCTCCATCCATTGTCTAATCTTTTCTAACCCCATTCCGTCCTCTCTGTTACTTCGTCGGTGTTTCTTCGTGTGTCGTTGTTTGATACCTCATCCTCCCTGTCGTCTTCTGTGGCTTCGTTTCTCAGTTCGTCTTCGTGTAATTCGTTGTCGTGTGACATTTCCCTTTCCAGTTCTTCTCTTTCTGTTGGGGAGAGCCAGTTCTTTTTCTTTATGTTCCTTACTTGGTCTGCCAGCCTCTGCTCTGTTTGGGGGTGTTATTCCTCTCATTCCAGATGTTTACCAATCTTCTTCTATATCCTCTCTCCGTCGGGTTGCTTCTGATGTAGCATCTCCATATTTCCTTATTTTCTTCTCTTGTCATTTCTTCCTTTTTGCCTCTGTAGCTCAATCTCAGGCTGTTGATTACTGTCGTTGTGGTGATCAGTTGCTTGATGACGACCTCCAAGTACCTGACCGTCTTCCCCTTCAATTGGGTTGAATACCTGGTTGCCGGACGAAGCTCCTCTGTTGCCAGAGGTTCCATTTACGTCGTTGTGGTTTATTCCTTCATTTCTTTCCATCATTGCTGAGTTTTGCTATTTAACCCATAGCTGGACCCATACCCCATCAGGGATAGGTACTCATTTACAGCTGAGTAGACTGAGGAAATTATGGTAAAGATCCTTTCCCAAGGAATCAACGCCGAGGAGAGCTCGGTCACCCATCCAAACAACTGACCAGAGCCAATGTTGCTTAACTTGACTTAAGTCTATTGACGACCTAACCCCACTCCTCCACGGCGCCCACATTATTATTATTATTATTATTATTATTATTATTATTATTATTATTATTATTATTATTATTATTATTATTATTATTATTATTATTATTATTATTATTATTATTATATTAAAGAACTATATAAAGTAAATTGATAATTCTATTTTACAAAGTGTAGGACTTGGATTTTACAGAGGTAATGACTTAACTAATATGAATAGTTGATAAATGTAAGTAATTGATTTGTAAAGGTATTTGTAAGTCAATTTTACATTCACTGATACGCCTTAGTATGCATTTACTCTTATAACCTTACTCTCATTTTCCCTTAACTTCTCCTCTTGTAAACACTTTCAGACTGTGACTAGTTTCTGAGGCCTCTCAATCAGCAGTGTCAGCTACCAGCATCAGCCATACCCAGTCCTGAATTTAATATTCTTTCCACTATGTAAGAAGTATGCAATACCAAATATGACAAATCCTATGTGGTTAAGAGAGAGAGAGAGAGAGAGGAGAGAGAGAGAGAGAGAGAGAGAGAGAGAGAGAGTTGGTTTTTGACGCTTCTCTGAAATTTAAAACAAGTAAATTTTAATAAATGTTTGAGTAAAGCAAGTAGACAACAACAACAAATACCTTTATTTCGATTTTAAAATGTATGTATATATAGGATAGACTGAATTTGGCTATACTGTAATCCAAAATACTCATAATTTAAAGGTTACTACAATGCGTCATCATGTAGTGATTATCTTTCGTATTCATAATGGCGTCTGGTTATGAATGTGCTTCACTGAATGAAGTACAGATTATGGTGTCAGAATAATCTCTACAAGTGTAGATTAGCAGGGTTTTTCATAGGGACTTGAGGCTTATAAACGCAGTACATCAATGTTTTCGTAGGTTTTTCTTACTTCATACGGGAGTCATTTATCTCTTGCCGTAGATAAACGTCAGCAGTATCTTCGCCCTCCAAATGGAGTGAAAGAAAGAAAGCTTCGGGCAGCAATGAATGAATATTCACGTGGTCTGCTGTTTTCAATCCCACATTGCATTATTCATCCCATTACACGAATCTCCATATTTATTTAAATATGACCAGGTCTCTCTCGTTTGGGGTCCAACGAATTGCCGTCGTATAATGGGGAAGGACTGGGATTATAATTGTCGTTGCGTTGTGTTGGATTGCACTCGTTTTCACCTTGACATTTGCCTTGTGGATCTCTCTCTCTCTCTCTCTCTCTCTCTCTCTCTCTCTCTCTCTCTCTCTCTCTCTCACACACACACACACACATTACTGTCTTTATTGAAATGAATATGCATACAACAAATATGTGAACCAACTTGATATATAATGATTGCGAATAAAAATTTTGAATTTATACTCTCTCCTCTCTTCTCTCTCTCTCTCTCTCTCTCTCTCTCTCTCTCTCTCTCTCTCTCTCTCTCTCTCTCTCTCTCTCTCTCTCATACGCTGAAAAAACACACACACAATGCTTGTAATATACAATAACCGATGCAAATTCATCACTGTGCGATCAATTAGTGCTTTTGTGCTCTTTCTCATTCTAGTTTGGGAATCCTTTATGTGGCATTTTTACCTTGATGTTTCCAATGTCTTTGACAGAGATTGACAGGCTTTGTTAAATTTACTTTTTATTTAGTTACATCACATTCGCGTGCAACACCATTGTATTTACTGTTGCCTGCAGTGTTTTATTACATTTTCGCACATTTTTTGTACAAGTAAGATATATAAATTTCATTCAGTAATTTATTTGAAGGTACTGTACTCCTTCCCTTTGTCTGAGTACCATGCTCACATGCGGAGTTTTGGAAGTGTTCATTCTACTGGGATTGGTGGAAAATTGTCTTTTCTGGTAAATTATATTTTCCTGCACGATGTAACACCAGACTTCAAGAATCGGTTTATTCTAAACGTCTATCCGTGTAAGCGTGTTTTTTTTTTTACTTTAATAATCACAGATGCATATTTGTACTCTGTTGGCAAACCTTTCCCAATTGCCCAAGCATTAAATCATGAGTTTTCTGTCGCGAAGGCACTGGGTCTTGAGTATGCCCGTTTCTTTGTTGAGTATTAGGGTGCAACCACATGACGCAACGAGTGGTTTTTAAAACCTTCTTGTTAAGGCTTGTGAATTTTTCAAATTAGAATGGTGTATATGTAATAAAGTTTGCATATAAATATAATTTACAGGTTCTAAGCTCTCAGCTCACAAGCGATGAGGTTGAAGTAAGATTTCGAGCAGGATAAGTGTTTTTATTATTCATAATTAAAACAAGCACCAGATGTGAAATGATGACAGTTAAAATGTAACTTTTAAAACAATCGGCATACAGTTCAGAGCAATAGGTAGTTCGTAACTCCTATCGCGATAAGTATTTGAATCTCTCGGCCTTGGAGAACTGACGGAGATCACGCTGTCCAATCTGTAGCTCGCCTAATTATTTCTTAAATTAGCAGTATTCCCACTTCTTACAAATGCGGGTGTGCACAGCGTTTCTGTTTTGTGTAAGGTGGTTAGTATCTCAAAAATACAGAAATACATACGTGAAATGAATGAACGTTTTCTTTATGATCAGCTTGGATTGACTTTTGACCGTTTGTAATAGTGAGTCTCGTTTCAACTGTAGACAGTTGTCGAGGACATGACCCCTTGCCTTATATATACCTTTCAAGGCTCCTCTTAACCTGTGGCTTCAAAGGAACCATGGTTGAAAGTAATTCTATTGAGGGTTTCAAGCAATCACCCGACTGTTATTCACTTCAGTTTTTCAATTATGTGGATATACTGAAATGTACCCATAGCATCCACCTTCATTTCGACCATACGAGTAGACGTCGAGGACATGGCTTGAAAGCTTGAAGGAGGTCATTTCCCCATCAAGGCTTCGTCTTTAAGTTCAGTAGTTTGTGATTGAGACCTCGTGGATTTTTATGCGCTGAGGTGTTCGCTAGTTTGTGTGGAACTAAATGACACTGGTGAGGCCTTGAGTTCGAGGTGATTTTTTTTAATGACATTGGTATTAAAACCTCCACACCTGTTAAGAGAAGAAAAAATTCCTTATGAAATATGCGTAGCTATTAGTATTATTTTTCCCTCGTCTCACTATGTTGTCTAGATTGCATGGCCTAACCTCTTCTCATGTCATATGCAAAACCCACGTTTTGTTTTCCTTCTGATACTAAGTAAAGATAACGAAGTTCAGAGTCAGTCCTTTTGATCACTCCGAAATGCCTTTTCCCTTTTGGGGGCGGGGAGGGGCTTAGGGTCGTGGCAGATCTTTTTGGGTTGAGGTTATTAACCCGATGCTCCTCTCCTCCCTGTCTGCGGCCCACCGCAGACTTTTAGCCGCCATGTATCTAACTCACTTCTTAGGGAGGTCAGCGATGGCACAATGAATTTCACAGGAGACGGGACTGAGTCGTTTCCTCGCGGGATGGATCCCGGTTCACGCTCTATTATAATGTGTGAATATTTATATGCATATGATGTACAGTAAATATCCATGAAGAGAAATATCAGAGGAAAACTCTTTACCAGGAAGGTCTTCGAAATTTTGTTTCCGTTGAAGATAGACTTTTACTTTCTTGATTAAATCATTACAGTTTAAAGATAATGTTAGATTTTACGCTTTACTGTACATGTAATTATCTAAAATGTCTCATAAGCGCTCATGGAATTTCGTTTATAGGAAAAAAACAGACTCCCAATACAAATTCGGTTAAAAATTCCCAATTTCTATTCTGAGAAACCACTGGTATCAGTTTCCCATTGGTATCTGAGATGAACCGCTATGCAGCTGCTGGATAATGCATAAACCCTGCCACCGACTTCCAATCCAGATGAATGTGACACTTGTGCAGTAACCCAGATCTTTGCATCCAGAGTTTCTGCTTTGCAAAGAATTGTTGCTATTGACTTTCCTCATGCAGAAAACTGGGAGGGATAATCCTCTCCAGCCCACGGCCTGGAAAGCATTGGTAGGTAATTCTCTCTCTCTCTCTCTCTCTCTCTCTCTCTCTCTCTCTCTCTCTCTCTCTCTCTCTCTCTCTTGATGAGAATTCGAAATTATTACTGATATCAGTTAAGAATTATTGTTTGAATCGTGTTGAATGTGAGAAGTGTAAAATATAGACAATATAATCATGATGAAATCGTAAACGGCATTTCGTAGGTTTCCGTAAATTCACTATTAGGTTGTTGAAGTAATTAAAGGTCAGATGGATTTGGGAGTCATGCCAGACGTTGCAAAGGGTTATGATAACGTCACTTGCTTGTCTTTATAATAGAAAGTTATTCGACGCAAGGCGATGCTCATAGTCTGTGTGTATTTACAAACTGTCCTCTATCGTCTGCGTTAATTTATTTATGTGGAGCCTTATGTTCAATTTAGTTAAATGATAGGTTGCAGCGCATTTTCTTCCTATTTACAAAGGAAACGAGTTGGCTCCATTAACTTCTGATATTGGCAGAATAATAAGAAACGTTACCCATTACAGAACGGTCTTGAAATTATAGATAAAAGATGACATCGGTGAAGTGTGTTGCTTATTATTCAAAAGTTCCGCCCGGGGGACGAATTGTCCTCTGCAGTCTCAGGAATTCTTAGTTCTTAATCGAAGCAAGTTGATATTTTGAATGGCACAGTGTGTCTGCATTCGCGAACAATACTTTGCAACGCAATCTTTTGCACAAGTGAAAGGATCGTTTTAATTTTGAAATGATGATGCTCCCAGTATCTGTAGGCGACAATGTCTGAAGTGGGTGATTGTTTTCATGAGATTGGAGATGTGTCATTGAAAACGAAATGGATGACCATCTGTGTTTACTAACGAAAAGATTCAAGATGTAAAGGTGCCATTAGCAGTTGTAGGAAAAGTCTCGGGAAGTTTGCAAAGCAGACGCAAACAGATTTCTTACTTTATGGAAAGAATCGCCGAGAAATGCACATACGGTCGTATCGTAATCGTGTGGTTCGATATTTGTGACGACCTGACATGGAAAAGCGTTTATAGTAATGCAGGTGGTTTGGAAGGTTAGTTGAGGAACGTGGACTTGGTGAGGTGGAGTGTTTCCCCCTCGGCGAGTATGTTAGCAGTCAAACCAGCAGTGTTATAGTTTGGTGAAAATGCACATATGTTTTATGACAAATCCCTCTACTCTCACAAAAAGGAGAGAGTGGTGTGCTGTAAGTTGCCTCGTTGGTGTGTGGTGTTTTCAGTTTCATTTGAGGCTATAGTGAGTAGTTATATATACAGGAATAATATCATCGCTGTTCTTAATGAGGATGAACGTTACTTTTATTCTCGGCAAAACAGTGCCTCAGTGGCGTGATTGGTAATGGTCTTGGCCTGCCACCTCAGTGGCCGCAAGTTCGATTCTCGGGCATTCCACTGAGGGGTTAGAGATGTGTATTTCTGGTGGTAGAAGTTCACTCTCGACGTGGTTCGGAAGTCACGTGGTTCGTGGAGTCACCTAAATGAGTGGTCTCTACACACATTAGAAATGAGGACTGACAACCAAACAGCAATCTCAAACAAAAGCAACCAGACCCTCACTAAGTCTGCTAACACGATAAAAAGGATCACATTTTGAATGTGTTGTGAAGATAGTCTGGCATTTCTGTTCAAAGAAATCAAATAACATATACGCGTCATGTCTGAAATGTATGTGACAGCCCATAATATATAAGCGTTAGTATAGATAGATAAAGAGCGTTCCGTTAGCATCATGCGAAACTAACACTTTTTTTTTTTCAAGTGCATTTGGTATGTCTTATACCTATACTTAGGTAGCTTTGAGGATTAGCTAATTGTGAGCATACCGAGCTCTTGTTAATAAAGTTCTGCTTCTTGTATCTTGGGTTCATCTTTATCAGCTTATTTTCATTAACATGTTCTTTTCCTTCAATTTATAATTATAATTACTCACTGCAGTACCTTGATGAAATGTCGAAAATGAATGAATAAAAGTTCCGGAAAATGTTAGATGTTAGTAAAATGGTAATTAGTGTGAGATTTTAGTAATTTGGACGCATCCACTTCCTGCTGAGATTTTAACTTGATAAAACCTCGTTCTTATAAAGTTACATTGAGAGTATGTAAACTATTCCTTTCTTATTTTCAGATGGCATATATGAAACAAGTTCTTGATTATAACCTACCTGGTCATTTTTACTTTGTATCATGTGAAGGGATTTGTCTTGTTCATTTTATACTATCCAATACGTATTCATAATAAACTAGATATATATAGTTAGAGAAGATTTCTTTCATTGACTTCTTCCGTGACTGTAAACTTGAGGTGTATATGTATATTTTATACACACACAACATATATACTATATACTCTACATATACCCCCAACACCCTAATATATATATATATATATATTATATATACTATATTACTTTCTTATTTTATATATGAAAGCGAATACCACAGGGAAATAATAGTCAGAAATCCAAGCGCTTTCGTCTTTACTAAGACATTGTCAAGGAGCGAATGAAATACAATTGGAGAGAAAGGTCTCAGGTACACAACAAGATCAAGAATAACAGATGGTTAAATGTCAAAAGGGTAAAAATTAAAAGAGATAATCCAGGATTATCTGATATCACACGGTCACAAACCTAACCGAAATTACAAAGTACCTTCACAGTCCAAAACATGTAAAAACTGAATATATTAATTTTGTTGCTTAAATTTATCTACAACTTTTTTCATTATGAAAGCATCAAGTTTAAATAAACCAAGACATAAATTTAGAACATTTCTATTATTTGACTTCATGAAACAAGATTCAATGATATTCCTTTTAACTGTGTCATTACATGGGATTAAGGCTCTTGCTTGGCTCCAGTTAAAAGGATGATCTAAATCTCTCATATGTACGATATTGGCCCAGTTCTCGAATGCATTATTCGTAGATATGAGAGATTTAGATCATCCTATTAAGTAGAGTTAAGCAAGAGCCTTAATCCCATGTGATGACATAGTTAAAAGGAATATCATTGAATCTTGTTTCATCAAGTCAAATAATAGAAATGTTCCAAATTTATGTCTTGGCTTATTTAAACTTGATGCTTTCATAATGAAAAAAGTTGTAGATAAATTTAAGCAACAAAATTAATATATTCAGTTTTTACATGTTTTGGACTGTGAAGGTACTTTGTAATTTCGGTTAGGGTCAAATCTGTTTAGGTTTGTGACCGTGTAATATCCGATAATCCTGGATTATCTCTTTTGCTTTTTACCCTTTTGACAATTAACCATCTGGTATTCTTGATCTTGTTGTGTACCTGAGACCTCTCTCTCTCCAATTGTATTTTATTCGCTCCTTGGATTTCTGACTATCATTTCCTTGTGGTATTCGTTTATTTAATGAAGTCATGTGCATCTACTGTGATTTTTTAAAGTATATATATGTATGTATGAATGCTAGAACTACTCTCATATCCCTTACATAATTTGCGTAAATGCAGGCATTATTAAAATCACTGTAGATTTTGGATACTTTAGAGCACTTCCTGGCATGAATAAAATGTTGAGGATATTTTATCGAAACGAGCGAAACGCATGATTAAGTAATTTTTAATATAAGGACAGTCTTTCAAAGTGATGGTAAAAAGAGGAGTATATGAGTCTTGAGCTTCTTTAAAAGTCACATGTATTTTATGCTTCTTATAGTACAGCAAGATGAAGTCAAATTATGTTTTGAAACCTTGTAGTATTTTTTATGAAATTTGTATTCTCACCGATGTATCAACTAATTAATGATCAGTATTAAGTCATAACGTATCAGAACTTGCTATTAATCCACTTTTCTTATATTCTTGAGCAAAGGTTCAGTACGATATGCGTACCTGCATCCAGGAAGGACGGCTGTTTGAAATTCAAAACCTTAAGGTATAATAAAAGAATATATGTAATTAAGAACTTCCCCGGTTTTATTCCACGGTTTGATGTCCATATAAAACGTGAGAAAATGCAGTATTTGTTTTAAAACCACGCAGTGTTTCAGTTAGCATGATGTGAATTTATTCGTAATCGGGCCATCTTCCTTGAATATAGAATTCCCATATAGAATTTATGCTTAATATAATATATGAGATCTTTATGAGATAGAGATAATTCTGTTTGTTGTTATGTTTGATTCTATAATTGTCTATACTTTGATGATATTAAATTCCTCCAAATCGATTAATATTTAAAGCAATCTTTGCTTGGATTTGTTCTGATTTGAAGTCCCTTTGGATTGCGTTCAGAAGGGGAGTAATTAATGTGCCATTAGAATTGAGGGAGTTATGCATATGAATATAATTTTCATTTTCAGTAACCGAAGGGCAAATTAGAATATGAATTTATCGCCCCATTCGCGGACCACCGGTATTAATCGTACGTTTTCCCGGCTATGAATTATTATATGGAGTCGTCGCAGTCATAGCCATATTTGTCTTTAGATTTGACTCTTCATATATTTCGCCGTTTATTTATTTTATATTATACTTACTTTCTATTAAATGATTTGGCTGTTTTATCGTGTATTTACGTAAAGTGTATATACCCTTTTCCTTTTACTTTATTTTGTAGTTCTGTTTGTGCGTGGCAGGTAAGGAGAGTTATTTTTAGGTTACATGTTGCACCCTGTGTTTGTTGTCTCTGGGTTTGAAAACAAGTGACTAGATATGTTTGGGTCGATAACTTGAGCAACCCGCGTTGGCAGTCTCCAATACTTTTTTCTTTTTCGTAAGTCGTGGCAAGTAGAGTTGAGTTTATTTTTGATTTGCTATAAAATGCCAAGGCTCACTATATATATATATATATATATATATATATATATATATATATATATATATCTGTGTGTGTGTGTGTATATATATATATATATATATATATATATATATATATCTGTGTGTGTGTATAATGTTCACTTTACCTTCTTAACATTAAGCAGTCTTCCCAAAGAGTGGAGTTCCAAGGAAAGCCCAGTTAATGATTTCCTTCTCTTTCATGCTTTAACTGCTCAATCATGGATGAACGGCCTGTGTAGAACACTTTCATAAGATTAAGTTTCATACACCCACTTGGAAGTCTCATAGGACCGCTTCGAACCTGAAACACATTCCACCATTCACCTTTTCTCTCGCTTCCTTGAAGTTGAGGCTCCTCCTTCCCAGTACCATTTCACTTCATCATCGATCCAGTACTACTTTCTAGGTCTTGGGCTCCTTTTTCTTGCAGACAGTTTCGAATTGCACTTTCTATTCACCCACCTACCATACTGCATTCTTTCCACATAACCGAGCCATCTCAAATCACTCTGATCTGTCTTTTACCTAGGCTAAGAGTTTTCGTAGTGATGGGTACTGTAGCGTTTTGTCTTTTTCGTTCACTTCTGCTGAAGGTAGTTTGTACTGGTTTTTCTTACAATTAGATGCAGTGATGGCAGGTTCATTATGAATAGGTTCTTTGTTACCAGAAGTTAGTGTACCTTGAAGTCTAGAGAAGAAAAGGTGAAATTTGTTTTACCCGAAATTAGTGCATACCGCATGCAATGAGGCCTGGAGTAATTCTTGAGATTTGGTTGTGATCCTGGTCTGCAAATTCTGCAGTCATTGCTAGCCACATTAGTTTGGATAGTCTGAATATGCCCTTCTCAAAATGTTGTGTGTGTGATTATCTTCCCTCTTGTTTCGTTATCTTTCATATAAGAATTGTTTGTGAATATCGTCAAACTTGTTTTCACCTTCAGATATGATATTTTGTCATAATTCTTTCGAGGTGGGAGAACGTTCCCCCTGTTTCTCCACTTTGTTTACATCATTGAATTGTTGTAAGCACTGCTTGTTGTCTAACTTAGTTCCATCCTCTCTTGCTGATTTTCATCTTGCTATGTGAAGGGAGGCAGAGGAAGTCATTTGAACGAACAACTTTGCAGTACAATTGATGCAGCCTCAGCTGTCTTAGTTCGTCGGGTCCAGTTAATTTTTTCTACTCTTTTTATAACTTTTTCACCGTCATAGTTGGAACGATGAAACTGGTAAATACAAATCGTCAAAGCCATAGTTTCAGTTTGAAAAACATTTTGCATGTTGCGCTGGTCCTCCCATTCTTATATTACAGAAATATACTATTTCACTAAGAGGCATAACGTAACGTAATTTTATACCCTGTCTTGGCTTCTTGGAAGATTTTGTTGGAACGTTTCAACTTATTTCATGCATTTGAAGGAATCGGAATTGTGTCATTAGTGTCCACCGTGCCTCTCTTGCATGCAGGGTGAAATCTATATTTTCATCGATCATAATTTAACAGGACATTGTACCCCCGTTCGGCCTTTCTTACATCATGAGGTAACTTAATCATCTGTGATCCGTAGGTGCCTCTTCTTTAAACTAACTATTAAGTTTGCGGAATTTGTTTTCTCTAGAAGTTCATTGTTGCTGAGAATGTGAAAACTAGTCTCTCCAGGAACACCAAGAGTTTCACATGAATCCACCAATTTAACAATATTAGGTATTGACTCTACTTCATTTTGCCAGGAAATTTTAGAAAGTAATTTTAAATTGATTGTGATGCACAACACCCGTGAACATTTGTCTTTCTGAAATCTTAAGTGATTCTTTTTATATGTAAGTTTGCTCATATGTTTATTGATACGTTTTATATATTCAGGCTTGTTTTTCACGAGGCAGGTTCATGGCGTTCTTTCTATTGTTTTCCCATCTCCCTTCTTTATCTAATTTCCCATAGGCTACGGCTGAATTAAGCCATTACGTCTCCCACCCTGTCGACTTTTCATTAAAAAAGAAAAAAAAAATTTCGAGCTTGGTTTATTTTGCAGTCTTCGTCTCACACAAATTTATTAATATTCTTTAAAAAATATTTTTTCGTACGGAATTTCCCTTCCCCAACTCAGCTAAAAAGAAACTGTGTCGAATGCAAATATTGATTTTAGGTGAATTCGTACCGTGGCCGTTTATTTTGCTTATCAGGGGCAAGACTTATATTTAGAAATATAGCACCACAGTCTCTGCGCGACACTCCCTTTTCAGTTGTTGACATTAATTAAATAAGTCTTTTATTTCAGGAAAATCATGATTTCCCCATCTTTCCTCGTGTTTACACAATTCTCGTAGGAACGGGATAATTGCCTTCCCTAAAATCAGCTTTATAGAGTTTGTAAACTTAGTGAGACAGGAAAGGGCAGAGTGGACAAAATACAACTTGAATGAAAATACCTAAATATTAGTATGATGTTAGTATATGAGTAAACCCTAAACCTTCTTTTCATGGCAGTTTTGTCGTAAAAATGGTTATTGTTATGATCTTTAGCTAACAAAGGTTTACCCTGCACGGTTCCGTGAAACATTACAAATGCGTTTAACCATTTTTAAAACGAAGTCAAACTTTGTCCATTGAGTCTCAGATTTTTGAGGGATGCCACTAATACCCGGGAAATGGAACATCAAAGGTGTTGAATTAAAAAGTCTCTTTAGACAGGAATCGCTCACGTGAGCCCCGCCATCTGTTCTATTGAGACTGCAATTTTCTTTTTTCCATTCTCTCCCTTTTTCCGTGTGGAGGGCGGTGAAGATGAATGAGTCCATCGTGGCGAGGCTGTAAACAATGGATGCACTCTGCTCCCGGCAAATCTCAATTTTAAGAAAGATGTTAAGGAATTGTATAACAGTCTGCGCGGTGTCTTGACCCGTCTGTGGAACTATCATTTTTTTTCGAAAGTCCACTTTTATATAATACGTACATTCTAAAGGGAGCCTCCCCCTGGATAGAAAGAAAGGCGAGTTTAATGGATCTCCCAGAGTTAACAATGGTGATCTGCCGGTCCAACTTTCCTTTTGCTCCTGCGACGTTGTTATCGGATCTCTCTCTCTCTCTCTCTCTCTCTCTCTCTCTCTCTCTCTCTCTCTCTCTCTCTCTCTCTGTGTGTGTGTTAGGGAAAATCAAACTAAGTTGATAAAGCTTAATATTTTTGCCGAGTTGTAAGCCATTGTTTGAAAATTCATTGACTAAGCTGTCTTTCATTAAGCCTGAAAAGCTTGATCTAACTTGCTTCTGTATACTATAGTTTTAAAATGACATCGTACCTGTAAATAAAGAAACTATTATTATGGAATTTTGTCAATCATTCCTTGAGTAACACTGATAGCTGATAGGTATGGGGGTGCCCAGATCCCAGTTCTCATAATCGATGTGAGCGTCACATTTTAGTCATGAAGCTGAAATGAATATAGTTGCTCAAGTATTTATTATTCCCACAAGGAAAATTAAAATAAATCTGCCTTCCTGTTGACAGAAAGGATTGTATGCTCCTTACGAGCGTCAACAAGATCCAGGGATCTTTATCTTTCAAGTGGCAGTTACACTTTAAGCGCTGGTTTTCCTCAACACTGGGGATCATGATAAAGATCGTCGTCCGAAGTTTTTTGCTTGGCCATCTCCTATAAACGTTTTTCCTGTAGGGACCTTCCGATATCGCCATTAGTGCCCTTCCCTTTAGATTTTGTGGGAGCTATTCGTTGCGTAGAGCGTCAGCATCTGTATTCTGTCAAGGTGCCGCGATGTCACACAGCCTAGTACCCGCGCTTTTTATTTCTCTTATCGTGGAACTGGAGCAGCTTCCGGGCGCTGAGATGGATGTTGGTGATATCTGTTTGGTTATGGGAAGCTGTAATGATCCTTCTTCTATTCGAGTGAACTCTGAGCTTGCAGTTTGCTTTTCTCCTTACGTATCATCTCTTTCTCTCTCTCTCTCTCTCTCTCTGATACACACACATAAATATCTAATATCTGATTTATATATTAATATATATATAATATATATATGTGTGTGTGTGTGTTGTGTGTGTGTGTGTGTGTTGTGTGTGTGTGTGTGTGTGTGTGTGTATGGCTAAACTGATCTTAATTACAGATTTTCCATTCTCAGAGTTGTGTATATTATTTACCATAAACTCCAACGTCAAGTTATTTTATAAAAACGTGATGGTAAGTTTAATAGGATAATTATGGATATTTTAAAATTTCTCTGTGTATGTTCTTCACTCATAACAGTTTAAAATTTGATTTTATCTATATTACACGAATTAATAATCTAGTGTTTACAGGTAAAATAATACCATGTAAATGAGGCATGTTACATCATCAGGAAGAATTGATGCAGTATCAGTACTACTGAATGCTTGCAAACAGGTCAATTTTTCCTTTATTTCAGGGGTGGATGTACTGTTAACCTAAAGTAGTTAGTTGAAGCGTTCCGTAGAATGGCAGCGAGATTGCTTGATAGCATAAAGGCAAATGGCTTTCGTCGGACGCTCAAGGAATAACCCGATAACCAAGAGGCTCTCTGGGCACCCATTAACTGATTGGTTCTCAAGGCGTTTGAAGGTTGTATGTTTTTGTTTGGTGCTTTTGGCTGGTGGTGCTGGGCCATCCCCCCGCTATGTTCCAACCCCCAGGCCTTCCCGATTAGTACTCTTGCACCCTGCTGGACTACTTCTGCAGTATTCGCTTTTTCTTGGCTTGTCCGTGCGAGAGAGGAAGAAAGATTGTCTCTCACTTACTTGGCATTTGTTTTTTCGTTCTGATAAAGGAAGTCAGGCTTCATTTGATTCTCTTTGTGATCGGTGTTCCATCCGTCCCCACCATTTGTTGTCTCTGCAGTTCAAAGTCTCGGCTGAATTTGTCTAGTTGGAATGACTTGGAATTA
>NC_087201.1:124656830-124661830 GCF_015104395.2 Macrobrachium nipponense
AATGTGTAAGCCTTGAAGTCGTTCTCTGTTTCTCTTTCCAATTTCGAATATTGTAAATAACCGGTGAGACTATTTTTATCTTCTACATCAGGTTATTTTTCACCGCACGATAACCTGAAGGATGTTTGCCCTTTCTCTATCATAGAAGATGAATGAGTTATCTGTGTTTAGTTTTAGAGTCCCTGCATGCATCGTTCAAATTATTTTCCGTGCCCTCATTGTGTATGTTCCTTAGATTTTTTTTTCTTTGCAATTATGTATTATTAATATGACGGCATTCATCCTTGACAGCGTAATTTTCTGTTGGCTGTAATTGGTCGTAATGAGAACCATTTTCCAAGTACTGCATTTCATAATGTAAGAGTGGTCGTAATGAAAACTAGATTCTTTCGGGTGTGAGCTATTTTCTGAATATACGTCAAGTGTGTTTGAAGCTCAATTATTACGGCAGGCCGGCGAATGAGAGAGAATGTTTTGTGAAGGCCAGCATTGCTTTTATCAGAGGTGTAATGTCCTCACCTCCCGCTTCTGTTGTTGCGTGAGTATTGCATTTTTGTTTTACTCATGAGTCATTCCTTGCTTTCATACCCCCATTCCTACTCTCTACTTGCGGTAATGCCCTCGTTCTTCACCCTCCGTGGTTCTAATCCCTGTGACCTCTTTTTTTTTTTTTTTTTTTTTTTTTTTTTTTTTTTTTTTTTTTTTTTTTTTTTTTTTTTTCACTCTAAATCTTTCGTGTGTCACGTCTTGCTAGTAATCACACCTTCAGGGTCTTTCTTTTTGTGTCCTAGACTATGTAAGCGTTGGACCTTTTATATCCTCTTGATTTGTATGTATGTGAGCGTAAACTTTTAAGTTTCGTGCGTCCAATATAGTATATTGCTATCTTATTACTGTTCATACTGATGTCTTCCCTTATACTCATCTTTTAATTACCCCATTTTTTCGTTTCATTCCTATTATAAGATGTAGATCCTCTGTTCTTTTAGCTCAACCCAATTGAAAGATTTTCTATTTTCAAGTTAACCGGCAATTATTGTTCAGGTTTTCCATTTTGTACATTACTTTTGTCGTCACATCTTTCTATGACTACTTGATTTGTTCAGCGTCTCTTTGTCGTTTCCGTTCATGCGTTCAAGAGCGGGTTCCTGGGCTGTTTCATTCCCTGTATCTTAGTGTTCCTTAGTCTCCGGAGAATTCCAGGCTTTAGCTTCCGTCGACGCCGCTTCATTCCAATGCGTCTCGTATAGCCGTGTGTCGCGCCATGAGAAATCAGGTCGTTTGAAGGTTCGCTGTTTTTGGCTCCCTTTTTGTTTTCCTTTTCCTTTTTCCTTCTGTTGTATATGTCACCTGCTCTTTCGGGGCATTCCTGCTGTTGCGCTGAAATTTGATGAAATCGTAGAGGGAAAAGGTCAGCTCTCTCTCTCTCTCTCTCTCTCTCTCTCTCTCTCTCTCTCTCAATCTGGGGAAAAGAGGAGCATGGCGTGAAGTGAAAGAGGCGCCTCACGGCAACAACTTTTTGGATCACATGTCTGGAGGATTTATGATAGCCTTTCCAACTCTATTCGGTTCATGGGGGAATATTTATATCGTTCTTTCTTCAGTCTCTCTCTACTGGTTTATTGATTTTTTTTCTTTCTTTGTCCGTGTCTTTTGGAACCCCTCACCCGATAGTAACTTTTTACCCCTCACCCGATAGTACTTTTTCCCTTATGAATATTTACACACAGATTTGTATAATTATGTTTTGTTCGGAGATAGATCGAGATCATAAATTCTTTTGTGATGTATTTAGTCTTCGTAACAGTTTTGATACACTCTTGCCTCTTTATGAGGTCTGTTGATGCAATGGCACACAAGATGGAATGAATGATATTTATTTTGCCTCGTATTGTTCAGATATTATAAAGAAATGGCTTCCCATGTAGTGAGAACATTCGCTTTGCTGGATTGTTCAATTAATTTCACCTTTAGCCCCGTGAATGATTAAATGTGGAGTCATGGTTTGAATAACAGGGCTTCATGTTTTATAGCTATGTTGTTGATATTAATTTATGTTTTGCTTTTGATGTCTTCGACGCTGTCAATGTGAAGCAATTTTTTTTCTTTTAGGAACTGAATGTCAATAAACCGACGAAATGGCATTGTATTCGTACAACTTTATAAGCATCTACCTGTCTTGTTTTTCACTACCTTCACAAGGACTTGAAAGCGGAGTTAAGATCCGATAGAAGACAACTTTCTTCGCTACCCACAGCCTTTGTCTTTAATATTGTACCCGAAAAAAGATAGTTCGTCTTATTGAAACTTATCCTAAGAGTAAAGGGGATAAGTGTATTTTACGACTTTTCTTCACCACTCTGTGTAATATTTTAGGCGGTTGACGAAGAGGACCGGAGGGAGAGCAGCCCAGAAGTATCTTGGATTTATGGATCATTATTCTTGATAAGAGTTCTCAAAGCATTACACACACTTGTCTTATTTTCTGGGTTCAATTATTATTATTATTATTATTATTATTATTATTATTATTATTATTATTATTAAGTTGTTCATGTCTCATTTGTGATTTTGTTTTCATTGTTATTTCTGGTCTTTAATGAGTTATTTTTTTTCTCTATTTTTACAGGTACTGTGTATGACTTTAAGAAATTAGTAGCAGAGTTAAGAGGTATGTCCTTAATATGGTAAAAGCTCTGAATGATTCCTTGTTGTCATAGGTACCCCACTCCATCATCTCTCTCTCTCTCTCTCTCTCTCTCTCTCTCTCTCTCTCTCTCTCTCATATGTATATATATATATATAGATATATATGTTATATATATATATATATATAATATATATATATAAATATATATATATATAAAATTCTTTACGCACACAATGCATCAGAGAAATATACAGTTTAATAGAAGAACAAAAGGTGTATATTTCTACTAAAATAGTCTTCTTTTGATATTCCTTTTTTTCTATAAGATCTCTCTCTGTTGCACTGATAACCTCTAATATTATTATTACTCTGGTGATGATGATTTTTTTTTTTTTGCCTGGCTTTCTGACTTTCGAAGTATGCATAAATCGATTTCATCGATATCGAAGAGGCGTAATGCCTGGGGATCGGCCATAAAGAATGCTCCCCTCAGCTTTATCAGATGTATATTTCATCCATCAGTAATCGCAATATAAGGGTCAGGGATGGGAATAGCATGTCTTTTTCACATGGCGTCTTGGTGGCGTTTCTTCATTGTCCTGTTGTTTGAAGCCTCTCTCTCTCTCTCTCTCTCTCTCTCTCTCTCTCTCTCTCTCTCTCTCTCTCTCTCTCTCTCTCGTCAAAGTTAGTCGAATTCGTATGGTTTTTTTTTCTTTTATCTGTCACTGTTCTGTCATCGTGAGTTTAATCTTGCTGCAGCCCGTCATTTATTGGTCCTCGCTTAAAAGACGTTTATTTATTGTTTTTTTTTTTTTTTTTTTTTTTTCTTATAAAATGACCACCAAAATTTCTCGAAGGACCTTTTTGCCATTCTCTTGTTCATCGAGAGATGCATCCTTATCGCTGTATTCCTGATTATAATGTATGTTTATATATATATATATAATATATATATATATATATATATATATTTGGGTAGGGGATTTTGTTTTGCTTTCATTTTTACACCTTTCTCTTACAATCGGTGTAAAGATGTGCATTATTCCTTTGTGGCTGTATTGATTCTGATTATGTCAAATTTCTTCCTTATCTATTCTTTTTCAGTAACATCTCTTGTATAATTTTTAGGTCCTTTGTGATCAGATTTTTTATCTGTTTTCATGAAAATTCAGTTAGGGTTAGTATAACATCATTTGTTATATATTTTTGGATGTTAAGATGTTGATTTCTGAATGCATTGTAGAGGGTCAGAGTATAATACTATTGAAACTAGGAAAAAAAGAATTTAAATGAAAGTAGGTGATATGTAATTACTCTTCTGAATTCATCGTTCCCATGAAAAAAAAAATCCATTATCAGTGCAATACCCAGAATATGCCCTTGGCACTCTCGCAAGGTGTTGCGAAGGCACCTTCCTTTAGAAACAGGGGACGAATATTTTCTCAGAAGTTTCTCGCATATTGTGTTAGATTTTTCCCCCTCCGGTTAGAGCAGCTTCCTTACAAACTTGGTCTCGTGTCGCATAGTTGCTAGAATTTGATTTCATTTCGTGCTCTTGCTCACGTGTCTGGTAGTTTACTTGTTTACGTTCACGACTGCATCACAGGAATGCATGTATCCGTATATCTGTAAATATATTTTCGTACATATATATACACACATATATACCCGTATATTTACATATATATATACGTATATACAATTACATGCATACATACTTACATACATGCATATAATACGTGTGTCTGTGCGCGATGGTGTGTTCAAGTATGCTTGTATGTTTGTATGTATTTATATTTGTATATATTATAATTTGTAATTTTAACACAAGGCATTTGATATTTTCAAATATTAATCATGTGTATTTCATTAATATCCATTCCACTTTACCTTACATGCATAGGGAACTTGATATGATTATCACATATATGATTCCCTTCGGGTTTATATTATCCCCATGGTAATATGTGCTGGATGTTAATGGGTCATTTGCGGCTTAATATTGGAATGAAATTTTCATGTGAATTATATATAATATATATATATATATATATATTATATATATATATATATATATATATGTATAATATAATATATATAATATTTTTTTTCACATTTACTCAGTACTGGGCTGTGATGGTGTAGATTTGCAGATGTCTATCTAAGTATAGAACCTGAATTCGATGGGAATAAATACCATAGAGACGAAATTAATGCCTGTTTCTTTTGATAGCTACGTGAAATAATGTCACCGGTTCTCTGCTAGCATTCACATAGATGCAAATCTTAGTCAGGGTAAAATTAAGGCAACCTCTTGGGTTTATGCGGCTTAATTCAATCAAGTTCTCTT